>NW_025335505.1:22977831-23015252 GCF_004798865.1 Varanus komodoensis | reverse complement strand
TTGATCTCCTCTAGGACTGACCAGTTTGATCGCCTTGCAGTCCAAGGCGATCAAACTGGTCAGTCCTAGAGGAGATCAACCCTGACTGCTCTTTAGAAGGCCAGATACTGAAGACGAAACTCAAATACTTTGGCCACCTAATGAGAAGGAAGGACTCCCTGGAGAAGAGCCTAATGCTGGGAACAATAGATGGCAAAAGAAGAAGGGAACGGCAGAGGATGAGTTGGCTAGATAGAGTCACTGAAGCAGTTGGTGTGAGCTTAAGTGAACACCAGGGAATGGTGGAGGACAGGAAAGCCTGGAGGAATGTTGGCCATGGGGTCATGATGGGTTAGACATGACTTCACGACTAACAACAACAAAACTGTAAGACTTCATAGATTACAACCACCATCTTGACTTGGGACTGGAAGCATACAGGCAGCCAATGCAAGCAGGCCAGAACAGGTCTTATATATTCAGACCTGCAGGTCCTGATTCCTTCAAGTTACTTAGTAGGAACTACTCCTTCCCACAAGGAGGCAGTGCTGCTACCCAGCCCAGCTCTGGATGATTACAATTGTAAGTATGGACAGGTGTACAGACAATGTGTTCTAGACTTGTTTATCAGAGCCCCTTCATATTGTGCACTGTGTGTATAATCTCTCTTTGTTTCTTCTTATGCATTTTAAAGAATTGTTTAAGAACATATGTATCTTTCAAAAGAATTCTGTGTAGAACACTCTTCCCCAGTCACGTGACTTCCAGATATGTTGGACTGTGACTCCCATAATTCTCAGCCATTGAAGGGCACCGGACTGAGGAAGGCTGGTATAAAATGAAGAAGAGGTTCTAAGTGTGCTTTTGTATACACAGATCTCTGTTTGAAAGTAAATCTTTGTGTAAGAGGAAGTATGTGGATCTTAATGTCAGTGCTTTTAGGATAATAGAAGACACTTTCTAAGATTTTTGTTGTTGTTGTTGGAGCTGCAGATCAGCCTAACAAGGTCTCATTTCATAGCCTTGACCATACCTGGCAATCTTACTTTTGCACCAGTCACTGACTTTTACCCCACCTCACACTGCGCCATTTTTCTAAATTGCGAACCTAACAAAATGTCAAGAGGTATGGTTGTTTTTGGGGCCCTTTTGTTAAAGTCATTAATAGTATATAGGCCTGGAAGATTAAAAAAAAATAAATTACCCATATGTAGATTATTAGTTTGAGCATTTACTGAATCTTGAAATTATTTACATATATATTACTTGATTACCTAGAGCTGATAACTGTACACTGGTTAATAGCCAAATGTGTGAAGTAACCCCTTTAAAAAAGATGGTCTTTGTAGTTATGCCCAGAAATATATCAGATACTCTTCTGGCATTGTGATAGGATGCTAACATATAGAACAATCTCTTGATTAAGTTCATCAGGTGATAGATATACATGTGTGAACATGCTTTGAGTGTATCATTTTGAAAATACAAGAAACTAGGGATAAATAAAACATATGCCTGTCACGTTTCAGATTTTGTAGATTGTAGATTAATATATCCTCTTCCTCACTCCCTGCCTTTTTTGGATTTTCTTTTTAATTCCCTCCTCATGTATGTCTGTGTCCTGTCCTTGGATGTTTTCTTCTGTTTATATAACAAGAATGCTTCAGACTATGAACACTGAGGAACATAAGGGACAGTTTCTAAGTATGCTATGGGAAATAAACATTTGAAATGCATGGGGTTGCTTAAAACTGCCAGTAAATATTTTTTTCTGTTTTCTTATTCTCATACTGCAGCTAATATTTGCATAATTTGTATGTGATACTGGAGCTTACCTGTGGACTGTAGCCAAGACATGCCCTGTGACTTGTATGGGAAATACCTCTATTCTCCCAAACAGTGTTGCATGTTAAATTTATAAACTTGCATTTACTCTGGGAGTGCAATGAATTGTGACAATACTTACACATAAATCTAAAATGCAAAATCTGATTCCTGGATTTTAGGAACACACACACCCAAATGCACAAATGTTTTATTTAAAATGCCTGGGGACTGCCACTATATTCTATACCAGTTACTCACTCACTTAATCCATTTTGTTTACCTAACACAAAATTAGCACATTTACTTTTCTCTATCTTACTTTTCTCTATTTACTTTTCTCAGGATATGATTGTTGATGTTTCTCTAAAAACTCTTATTTATTTCATTAGTAGTTATCTATCACGATTTGCAATCTTGTCCACTAAGATAGCAAAAAAGTAGAAAGCATTTTTGTGCATGGTTTACCAAAATGTGTTTTGCATACAGAACAGCAAAGTATTATTTGCTCAAACATTCAGGAAAACTGGAAAGTTTTTCCAAGAATTCTACTAGCAAATGGTGTGGATACTAAGTAGATATTATTTTCCTTGCATTTTCTGAAGGTTCCTCTGTAGGAAGCATCAGGGTTTGCCACCGGGGACCATGAACATATAGCACCTGTATGAAGACGTGGCTTCAGTTTGCACGTGGGAGGTGGCTCAGTCTGAACCTATTTATATTTAATGGCCTAGTTCTTGAAGTACCTTTCAGATTCTCAGATTCATCTTACTGAAGAAAAGGGGTCTGTGTGTGTGTGTGTGTGTGTGTGTGTGTGTGTGAGAGAGAGAGAGAGAGAGAGAGAGAGAGAGAGAGAGAGAGAGAGAGAGAGAGAGAGATCTATTTCTATGCATTCTCTAACATTGTTTACAATGTTATTACTTGGTGTAATCCATCAGCCAACTTTAATTTCACAAGCTATTCATTGTGTTTAAACAGTCCCTTTCTTGCATTAAATATTTATGGAAGTCTTTGGGCAGAATGCATTCAAATAGCAGATGGGGGTCATTTTAAGCATTTCCTTGATTGAAGGCAAGGGACCCATGTGAATTTGTAGTCTGCTTTCAAGGAATGTTCACTGTGACGGAGGAAGCAAGAACTTCACTAATTTCCCTTGTTGTGATTTCAGAAAGCATTCACTGGCTTAAGGCATGATGCTTCAGTACCGTTTATTTCAGAATCATTTGGAAATGCAATAGAAACAGGTGAACAAAAGCATTTTTCTGTGGTGTTGCTTGTTAATAATGCAGATGACCTGAGAGTTTTCTGCATTAAGATTACTCATTGATTTTTAACTAGTGGAAGTAAGTGGAAAATCAGGCTTTTGCTCTCTGTCCATTTGGGAGGTATGCATTGAAGAATAGGACCTTCCTGCTAAGTGTTTTTTTTTCCTTCTAATGTGAGGGTGAAACCAAGTATGTTCTAGAGTAGCATAAAGGCCCACCTGATGGACTGCAAGATTTCAGACTCAAAATATATATGCGCTGTCTCCAACATGCAATATTACCTGCCATGGTAGCCACAGAGTTGCAGTCTAGCTGGTCTTGAGATCACCTGTGGTTTGGCTAGTCTGCAATAAGGAAGGAATGGTATCATAATAGCAAGGTTGGCCACACCAGCCTTAAGGATGAATGCATATGGAAGTGACAAAGGCTATGAACACGACTGATTTGCTTATGTGTACTTCTGTCATAGAAAAAGGGTAATGGATGAAGGCTATGGTTCAAAAATGAGAAAATGTTACAACATCAGGGAAATGAATGGCCGCTTCCATCCATTGCCATCTTCAGACCACACTGCATAGTTGTGCTGGTAACATCAGCCAAACAATGCTATCTAATTAGCTTGAGTGGAAGGTTACTGCATTATCTTGTCATCAGCAAGTTCTCTGAGCTCCTTCTGGTGGAAATTTGGGAGTGTAACTTTTCTGCGCCCATTCTTATTGGATGTAGCAACTCTTATAAGAAACGGAGATTGGTGTCACGTTTCCGTCTGTTACGCTATTGCATCTTTGTCCAACCTCTGGTGAAAACAAAATGCATGCACTCAACAGTACCAGCTGTTGTCCTATCAGTGACTTCTCCTAATGCCTCACTGTTATTTTATCTTATTTTTGCCCCTTTCCTGCTATTGCACAAGTGAAGAACATGGGATCAAATCAGTTGAATGAAACACTCTCTCTCAAGTTACTTTGACAGATTTTTAGTTGTGTTGGTGCTAGAGTTTTTTTTTAATCCTTGAATAAAACTAACATAGACTATTAAACTTAAAATGAGTAAGTTTTGATAAAACATTTGCTCTTGGATTGAAAAAGGTTTTCAAAATTTCACTGAAATTCCGAGTGTGACATGTGGCATTTTCAGCTATATGCATTTAGCTATTTTCTGAATGAAATGTATTAGCCAAAAAGATTTCTCCAGCAGACTAATAGACTATTGTATGCATGTTTTATGAACAGGAAGATACTTCCAGTTACTGTCACTACAAAAGATAAGCTTTTGCCTGCAAAAGGGCATGCTATAAGCATTATTCTTTAATTGCCAGAGGTCTCTTTGTTTGGAAGAATGACCACTAAAACTTACATACGCACATTATTATTATTATTATTATTTTAAAGAAACATACAGTTCAGGTTCAGCCAGTTTGGACACAACACTATAGGTTGTCCTTATTTTATAAGAGGCTACACAAGGGCATGTTTAAAAGAAATAATTTAATCATAATCCAAATATTGTTGCTGTGGTATGGATAATGTATTCACTTTCAAAATCTTCAGGCTTTGTAAATAAGGGACTAGCTCAGGCAAAAACATTTACTGATGCAGTGAGATAGAAGTAATTAAGAAACTTGTAGACTGATGGGTAATTAAATCCATTGGAAGCATTTTGTACATAATTGCTGTGCTCTAATCACAGATTGCTTTCTATTTGTCAAGGTAAATGTATATAATTACACAGTTCCTACTTTCTTTCATCTAAAATCATGCTAGCTGGGTGAAATTCATTTTCTGTTGTAGTTACAGAAAAGCCTGTACATTTGGGCTTCATTTTTTTTCAGGAATATGGCAAGAAAAGTGGCTACCAGTCAAGGTAAGTTTGCAGTCTAGGAGTCCTTCTGTGCAGTTTTTACAAAGGATCATTTGAAACTGTTGTCTTTTTGTCATGTTCATAATAAGCATTCCTGGCATTCTGCAGCCCAGCTGAACTGAGGTATGCTGATAAAGAACATTGTAAGTTCTTGGGTGTTTGTATGAACCTACTAATTCAAAGATCTACCGACAACTATTCATACTGCAGAAACTTTCATGAAAGCTAAAATAGCAAGAGTAGTGAGATTTCAATCCAAATTTTGCCTTCTAAAATCACGACAAGCCCCTTAACTGCTCTCCCAAGAGGAGTTCAAAAATGTGTGCATCTGTGTTGATCTATATTAACAGACAAGTTCTGGTATCTTTCATGTCCAACACATAGCTTTAAAGCCAGTGATTAGTAATTGCCTGTTTAAGACCAAACCACCCCAAAACACTTCGTACAACAACAAACAACAATATAGAATTGCCGGGAAAATTCATTTCCCCCAGCTGCTGTGAGGACACAATACTAAGATATTCTGCCGTATCTTCAGAGGTAACAGAATACTGAAAGCTGTTGGGCAGGTGACATGAGCACCTTTGTTAAAGTGCCAGTGCTGTGCCCCCATGAGTCCTGCCTTTATTACACCACTGTCAGCAAACTCAACCAACTCTGCACCATCCTGACTCCAGGACCAGCCTGCCTTAGTAGTCATTCAGTTGGCCAGAAAAGCAGCTTCCTTCCTCCCACTTAGATAAAGCCCTAGATTTTGAACTCACTCCTCAGCCCAATTAATCTCTAGCTGGAATATACTATCCATTTTCATGTTCCTCATTTCTGCTGTAGACCAGGACTGCCATCAGACTTTGCTCCTGCTTTCGGTCTCTTTGCTTCTGCCTTTACGTACCTCCCCTGAGACCTGACCCTGGCTTCTGACTCTCTCGCATCCTGATAGTCTACATACCTCATGAGTCCCAAAAGGTGTGTGAAAAATGATTCCCTCAGTATTCAATTATATGGGTTTTTCAGAAGATTTAGAATTATAAAATTTTACATTTTTAAAATGCAAACTAGATTCATTAGCATAACGCTATTTTTGCCTAGGAAATTTTTCAGCTTGTATCAACTTTTTTCAGTGCAAATTAGGTTAATTTGCATAGGATCAGTTGCCTAGGAAACTGGGAAATTCTACATTGGAAAATATTCTGATGTCCTAGAGCAAAAGTGGGCAACATGGAGCTCTCAGGAAGTTTTGGCCTAGAACTTCCATCATCCCCCATCATTGGCTATGCTGTTTAGAACTGTTGGAAGTCACAGGCCAAAGTATTTTAGAAGGGCACAATTTCCCCCACCCTGCCCTAGAGAGTTAATTTCATATGTTTATATTACTTGTGTTTAGTAACGTTAAAATAAGTATCCAGTGTTAATTTTTTGTCCCAATGCACTACAAGTATTTGAATTAAAGCACACTTACAGAATGTTCCTTTTATGGCTTCTAGACAACAATTAGAGAGCCATAGGATCATTCAGATTCCCAGCTCTGAGCCCAGAAAGCCGACTGATTATGGAGCTAGGTATTTTCCACGTATTTTAAATAAATTTCTGAAGAAACAAATTGATTGTCTTTAAAATGCAAAATATGCTGTGTTTTCCAGTGTTATATAGTTGATGTTAAGCTAAGTATCAAGCCGCCTGCTGTCAATTGGTCATGTGTGTATCATGCACAAGCACACAAAATAGGTGGTCTTAAATGTGCCTTTTATCCAGGCTAAATATGAATAGCAGAAGATTCTCTGCGGGTGGTCAGTAGCATGGCTAATTTGTGTTCAGAACGCCACAGGTCAGCATAGACTGCTGTTGGTTTCCAAGTTACAAATCAGAATTAGAGGCAGCCAGCCAGCCAAATAACTTGAGCAAATACTTAGTACAATGGCCATTGTAAGGCAGCCCTAGCTGTGAAATAAGAAAATAGCTGGAGAACTTTGAGAATGCTCGGTTACTGAGCTGGTTTGTGGTTTTCTAAAATAAAACCTTTAATTGAAAGAATGAAATTCTTACAGATTATCCTGAGTTACGATCTGGCTAATACCAATACAATGAGTGATTCTTTGTTATGGCCATGCAGAGAACACTCCTAGCTTAAACTTTGTTTAGAAATCATTTAAGTGTAACAGATCTTTTACTTTGTTTAAGTTCATAGGCTCTTTACCAGGTTTCAATTCATATCTAGGATTTTCAGTAATTTCAGTCTGTGGCATTATAAGTGTATTGAGCATGAGCATAATAATAATGCACATGGCATCTCAAGGCACTGAGCTAATTTTTGCATGGAGGCTTTAATGGGAATTAGTTGGGTGTTCCTTCAGTCTATAATTTCCAGTGATGGTTTTGATTTTAGAATTGGGATAGCCAGGATCTGGAACTCTCCCAGTCTAAATATACTACCCAAGATGAAGTAAGCCCAAACCTCTAACGTTCAGACCTAATTTGTAATGAGTTTGCCAGCAGAACATATCTTCCTGCCTGGGACCTTCCTCTCACCCTTTCCAAGTACACTTACTCTTCTTGAAGTAAGGCATGCTGAAAGTATGAGAGTCCTCTTAGGCCTTCTCTTTAAGGATGAGTGATCCGACTGTAATGTCTGACCATTGTTCACTCTGCCTAGCAGCTTGATTTATTAAATTGAACATGAGATCTGTGCACCCTTGTGGGAAATGATCCTCCTGATCATGCTTTACTGAGCTGCCAGAGTTTGTGGCACGGCACTCAGAAGCTCGTCATGGGCCCCTGGCCCGGGCACCTGGGCAGCACTTCACTTCCATTCTGTGCTGCTCAGAGAGAGGGAGAGAAAAAGCATTGTGCAGTTGCCTAAACTAGATAAAGTTGCCCCTTCTGTCTTTCAGGGAGTCAGTTTCACCCTGTTTTGTTGGAATGCCCACAAAGCATTAAGAGAATATGGACAGGGCAACTGAGGTTCAGTTTCACAGTCTGCAAGTGAGCATCAGAGTTAGGGAAGGCAGCTGGTTGAACTCATCATGCTACAAAAAATGCTTCGTTTTTGCTACTGCCACAGACATGGAAGCTGGAACCTTCACCTGGACAGACCGATGGTACAAAACCATGTCCTTGGTTTTCTGATGATCTGAGAATAATGAAATGGGCAGGACAATATCTGGACCATAAGTCCATTGAACTCAGTGAAACCTCTCTGAGAAAACATGCCTTGGAATAGCTGTAAGTCATTCAGTTTTCCGTGGTACTTTATTTTCCTGTTCCCACTTAGATTAACATAATTATTTAAAATACAGTTTCAGAAATGATGTTATTTATAGATTTGTTGAGTGTTGTGGCCTGAAGGTCAAAGCTGCAAACACTCACAATTTCCAAACAGATCAGACAAAGGGTGCCAAAAGTTTCATCACCACTATCACAGAATCCCTTGGCACATTACAGTATAGATCTATATTCAATTTTCCTTGCATGTATTAAGAAAAGTCAGTAAAAGATGAAATGAGATCTTTTCCTTTCAGCAGACAGCATGCCACATATTATTTTAAGGAATGGCCATGTTATTTAAACTAACTTACAAAAACTTGTAGCATGTACAAATATTTATACTGGAGGCTTTGGCATCCTTGAATAAGAGGGATATATTTACAATCTTTTTTTTCTTATTTTTTATCAAGTATCTGATGCTGTTATAGTCTGTTATGCAAATCTGTATTTATCTATCTACACTGCCCGTAGGAATTTAAATTGTTGCTTGTAGTTGCAGTTTTCTTTCCAACATCAAACCATGAATTTAAAGTCTATCTGCTCAGTTACCCTTGAAAAATCCAGTCATCCTTTAGATGGTCACCCCTAATTATGGAATCCCTTCCAGAAACAGGCTCCTTTTTCCAGAGAGCTTCTGGGAAAATGGGCAATAAACTGGCTTTGTACTTCTTTCTGCTTCTTATTCTTTGTTGGTTTGTGTGCATATATTTTGTTTTGTGTGTGTGTTATGTCATAAGACACTTTGGGTACTTTTGGCACAGAAATAAATAGCAGGATATGACTTTGCAAACCACTCTTTGAACAGTAAGCCTGACACCAAGTAGGAGGGCAATGTTTGCATGGGAAAGAATCACATCATTAGGCTGGCAATATCCTTAAGGCACAGTTTCCCAGAGCAATGTGGAACTGCATCACAGGGACATAGTTTCCATACCACTCTGGTTAATTATAGATTGGCCCCTAGTGGTAGTGTGTTAAAACTGGGCTGCTGTGATGTCAGGTTGCCTCAGATCCTTTCCGACACTTCTCTTCTTCACAACCCTCAATATTCATCTTCTTCACATGACCAAGGCATTTTCTCAAGGCAATTCATGTTCCCTCCAATTATCTGGGCATCTAATGGAACAAACACACAGACTGGTATAATGGGGTGTTTCACACACATCAGTATGAGGTGAATGTGAGTGAGGAATGTTAGGTAAATGTGTAATTCTAAATAGCCACTCCTGTGTAGTCTGGATAAGTAGGATTTATTCTGTACAGAAACCCACTGACACTTGTGAAGACATTACAACATTTTCAGTGTTGAAATGAAGGTTTGTTTGGAGTTGGGGGCCACATGGTTTGCATTATTTTGGGCACAGTCATAATCACACATAGAAGCAAATTCCACTGAAATCAGAGGATTTCTGGGTAAAGGTGCTTGGGATTTTTCTGGTAAAATCATGTTGCAGGAGAACTAAATCAGCCTGTTTCAGATCCGGCATTCGTTCACAAATATGTTGATGGCCTCTCTTAAAAAGACATGAAATGGACCAATACTGTAGTTACTATGCTAATAGCTTTTCACTTTTTGAGTCTGTTAACCGTTTTTAGTTTCTCAAAAATTGCTGGTAATGAGTAGTATGGCTGCCTTCAAAGTAGCAGAATGCTAATGACTAATTACCTCTTGGGTCTTTAGGATGTTCTCTGGTTACTTATATTGTACACAGCGTTTTGCAGGCTACTATACGCAATGCCCTCTGTAAGATCTCTTCATAAAAGCAAATTGACAGAAATCCATCTCTACAAGCAGGATTTTCTGGTTTTAAAATAACTTGTTCTTTTGCAAAAAGAAAGTGTATGCAAGGTTTTAAGGATTTTATAAAAGAATTTCCAAATTATCTATTGTTACAGCATTAACTTGTTCATAACAATGTGACTATTAAATAACACAAAACTCTTATGAAGACGTTTTCATAGCAGGCCTTGTTTGTTTGTTTGTTTGTTTGAGAGGGGGCTCTAAAGCTATAATGCAAATCATAATGTAGTGCCTCCTCTTCTGGTATAGCCATAAGGGGGAGTTTGGCAGTTTAACTGCTGAGGCCAATCTTACCTATCATTAATTTAAAATCCAGTATCAGAAACTATGATTTAAAACTGGGTTGTTTCAACAAACCCCAGTTTGTACTGAACACAGTTTAGATGTTGCGGCAAGTGGTGGTTTATTGTAAATGGAAATAAACACTTTCAAAGCCATCATGCATGTTGTAAGGATGGGGGAACATGCACACCTAAGGCTCAGTGTGACTTAGGACTATTCCTAAAAGATGTGTTTTTGGCCTAACCATAGGCAAAATGCTCAGCCAAGCACAAGTTTATAGTGGAAACAATTCAACACTTGTACCAGGGGACCAGCTACAATATGGGATCTGTACCCATTTTTTTGTTCGTACCCAAAAAATACACAGGGATGTGCAAGCAATCCTAGACTTGAAGGAGTTAATCAGTGCATGAAATGGAGATATTTTCAGATTGAAATGGAATCCAGCAAGAATGGTATTCTCCGAGCATATCTCATCAGGCGTCTTTATAAATGTGCAATTCGTATAATACCAATATAACAGTCAAACTGGAGAGCCATGTGCTTCACCCGAGCAGGGCACCACTTTCAAAATGGAGTGCTGTCATCTGGCTTGTGCCTGACACCCGTAGGCAGCTTGCCTACATGGAGTCTTAGTCTGTCTCTACTTAGATGACACCTTGACCAAGTTTTTTCCAGCAGGGAAAGGAATGTGCTGTAGACCTTTGCTTGCTAAAGATCCCTCAGGTTTTTAACAACATAAAGCCAGACAACCTCACTCTAACCCAACAGGTACAGCATTTGGGGGAGGTGGGTGTCAAGGCTGGTGATTTTTTATCAGAGGAGTGCAGGTCAAAGATGATAGAAGTAGTCAGTTGTATAGTGGCAAACAAGACGCAAGTACTAGAGACCTTAGCAAAGCTTCTGGCCTTCAAGTATCCTGTCAGGGTGTGTGTGTGTGAGAGAGAGAGAGGTTCCATGTTAACCCATTCAGAAGTCCCTTCTCCCATGGTTGAATCAAAGAGGTAAAAAGAATTAAGTATCACTGAAGTCAGCTCCGGGAGAAACTCAGATGGTGAGTGACATCAGGAAAAGTTCAAGGAATCCCATCCAAGAACCTCTCAGCACTTTGAACATGATAGGGGTCAAGCCACTTCAGTTGAGGTGCACATCTGCAAATATCTGTAGCTCAGGGCATGTGATCTGTAAAAAGGCCTTTCAGGGCATCAGCTGTTTGGAGGTCTAGGTCATAAACAAATTCCTTCCCTGGAGCAGAGGCAAAGATGCGAATATCAATTCAGTCATCATTTTAGCAAAATCTATGTCTTTCACCAAGGAGGAACCAGACTGGTGCCTCTGTACGCAGGTGCCCATGAGTACTTCTCATAGGAAGAAAGACCCATGAGATCAGTAAGAACAGATCCCATGGTAAATATTGTAAATAGCGCCATGGACTTGCTCAGCCAAGGATCTGTGATCAGGACAGAAGGATGGTTATTCCTAATAGCTTTCTAGCAAATCTGCAGATGAAGAACTGTCAAGTGAAGGCTTCTTTCACTTATCAGTACCATCCTAAAATGGTGGGAGTAAACACAGTAAGGAATGAGTGGCCAGTAAGATTCTTGCATATATTCTAAGCTATCTATTATGCAACTCAGATCATCCACAAAGCAAGAGAATGACAAGCAGTGGTCATTCTGCTTGTACCACATTAACTTCCAGCAGTTCCCAGATTGCATTGTTGTTCCACATGCAAGATTGCTGCACCTTTAGGTAACTCCTGCAGCTAAATCCCCTCCACAAAATAAACTGGATATTTGAGTTAACAGATATGAGGTTCACATTGGAAAGAGAGTATTCTTTCCCTCAGAAATCAGGTGTCTGCTGAGGTCTTCAATCCTGTATCACAAATATTTACCCCCTGCAGATTTTGTCTTTTTGACTTCTGGAATACCTGCAAGATGGCCTGAGCAAAGAGCTTAGTACCACCATGTTCAAATGGCAGAAAGAATTCATATGCAAACATAAGGAAATCCATGCTGGATCATACCCAAGGTCCATCTAGTCCAGCACTCTGTACACATGATGGCAAACCAGCTGCATACAGGATCCCTCAAGCAGGATGGGGGCAAGACCTTCTCCTGCCCAAGCTCCCCAGCAAGTGGTGTATGCAGGCATGCCACCTCTGGTAGGGAAAATAACACAATCCCTATTTAAAGCAATCCAAATTGACAGCCATCACCCTTCCCCATGGCAGCAAATTCCATAGCTTAACAGTATGCCATGTGAAGAAATACTTCCTTTATCTGTACTAAACCTACCAGCAATCAGCTTCATGAGATGACCCAGGAGAAATGTGACGTGGAAAGAGCGAGAAGGTAAAGATCACTTCTGATGCTTCCCTGCTCTGAGTGAGCATGAGCCCCTGAATTCAGGGGCTTCCACTCATCTGGATACAATTCCTGAATAATTTATGTCTTGAATATCAATTTTAGAGTTTCATTATGCATTATATATTTATAAATAATTTGCCATCGAATTTGTGAGAATTTATCTCCTGTAACGTGGGCTATATATCCATTAAATAGTCGATAAATAAGTAAATAAAAAATTATTTACTACTGAAGAAAATACCACAATAGAATTAAAGTAACATTGTCTTCAAATAGCCTGATAATGTCATAATCTGGCTACCAGCAATTGAGAAGCAAAACAAGACTTGAAGACTTATATTGGTTTTAATGTTTTTTATTTGTAATTGCTGTTTTATATTGCATTTCATTCTGTATTTTATTCTATTCTGTATTTTATGTTGTTGTTGTAACCCACCCAGGGAGCTGTATTGCTAATGGGGCAGGTTAGAAATCAAAAAGATAGATAGATAAGAAATACTCTGGGTTAACTCTCTTTTCCCCTCCTGTTCATATGCTTCTTTACCTGTATTATTTCTTCTTTCTGATCCACTTCTGCATGTGATAGGCAAGTTGTTTCCTGGGACCCAGCTTGATGATCAAAGGCAAAACCTCTATTTTACATTTTGCTATTATTTTCTTCCCTCTTTTGTGTATATTTAATTATGTCTTGTTTTAAACAGGATGGGGTTAGACTTCAGACAATTCAAGACCTTTTATGTTATTTTTTTCTAATTCCCACAAGAGTAATTAATACCTTCAGTAATTCTCAAGTAGAACCTTTCTTGCCGCAGAAGTTTCAAGAGATAAAGAATAAGTTTAATGTTCCTCATTTTTCTTTCTACTTTTAATAAAAGGTTAGAAGAGAGGTGTATTGTAGCTGTTATAATGGAAGTTTACCATGGTAACTAAATAAACTAAGGGGTCTATCATCTCAGCCATCAGGCTGCATTTAACTGTTTATGGTGTATCTGAGAAATACAATCCTCCTCCTATTATGTACTTTTTCTCTCAAACCTAAATCCATGGATCTTTTTTCTGCTGTTACATTAAATAGCACCAATGTGCTCTAAAGTTGGGATCTGAGCTACAGTAATTTGAATGTAGACCCATGATTTTAATGGAATTTGTTTAAATAAAGTGTTCAGGACTGCATTGTAAATGACTTTATACTACAGTGGTTCCAAGGGCAGCATTGGGCATGTGTTGGAAAGGCAGGGGCCACATATGTGTGCTCACCATTGAAACATATTCACACTCACCATTTACACTCATCCCGGCTGCAGCAGAACTTAGTCTTGCAAAAATAGCATCTGGTCACCCGATTAAGGTGTCAAAGTTAATCCAGTTGCTAGAAAGAGGGGGAAATGCTTTAGGAACAAGCTTGTTACTTCCTGCTTGAGAAGTCTCATTCCTACAGTGCTCCAAGAACACCTTAGGAAGCTGGCAGGAGCCCACAAATGGGCCTTCCTAGGATGTTCCAGGCAGCGGGGGGGGGGGGTGCTGGGGCTCCCTGGACAAGGTTTGTGGGGCACCTACAGCCTAACGGCTGAATGTTTGTATTCCTGGAAATTATTTGCTTTGTCCTTTCCTGCTTCCATTAGAAGAAAATATTTGGAATATGGATGCTTATGATCCTAATCTATAAAGTTTTGTTTGTACTGCTGAGCACATGGCTCATAGTTCTCGCTTTACCTTTATTTAGTATAGCATCATTCTTTCTTGGAAGCCAGGATGGCATGCATTCAGCTTTCCTCACAACAAACGTGTGCTGCCATAGACATTAGTTACTGGATGGATTAGATGTTTAATAAATATAGATACATAAATATGGGATGAATCCAGGACTTTCATATTCTTCTGATATTTAACCCATTATGTTACCCTGATAGCACTAGCCACTTGTTTGGTGGGATCCCTACTGTAGTAACTGTTTTTCGGTACACCTGTGATCCCTCCTCTCACCTCGGATCCTTCATCCGTCATGGCCTGTTGTATTTATGCATACAGACACAGATTGCGGTTGATGTGTTGGGCTGTATTTTGTTATGGTCTTCAGTTGTCTATGAGATACTTAATATTTTATTGAAGTTGCTCATGAAAGTATTTAACCCTGGCAAGTTATCTCAGATGAATAGATGAGGGAGAACAAAATAAATAACAAATGTACCCAAATTCTTGTCTTCCATTCAGTACACTTCAAAGATGACTCTTGTCAGAATTGTATTTCGTCTGCAAATAGTGTAACCGGGAAGGATGGGTCTGAAGTCCTATCACTTTCAAAAAAACAAGAAAAAAGTGTTTTTTAAAACCATTTTAGAGAATTATAAACTCTGGTGAATATGATTCTGGGAGAATATTTGACACTTTCCAAAGGCTGGGAGTATGTCTTCCTAATTCTGCTAAAGTGTTTTTAGCAGACTTTTAATGAATTGTATAAGATCTTTTGCAATTTCTGTCACTCTAAAGCTGTGGGAGTGGATTTTCGAGATAAGAAAATGTGTTGCTTTAAACGTTGCTTTCATCAGAATTTATGTCTAGAGGAGACTCAGACCTAACCATACATGATCTGGAATTAGGAGAGTGTAGTGAAGTGGCCAAGTTTGCGGGTGATACTAGACTTTTTAGGATAGTTAAAGCCAAAAGGGACTGTGAGGAGATCCAAAGGGATCTCTACAACCAGGGAGAAGGAGCATCAACATGATGATGGTGGGATAGAGCAACCATTCCCCACCCCGCAAATAACCTCATCTGTAATTTAGGACAGAGAGGCCACTTCCCACCCTGAAAATGTCCTAAAGTGTTTTACTCTACTTTTCTCCCTACCAGCTTCCAAGACTAAAAATGAGCTTGGCTGGGAAAATGTCACCAAAGGTGAATTAACCGTGGAGAATCAGAGGCCTTATAAAGGACTGAGTCCCCTTCCAGTGCCAGTATTCTTCTACAAAGGCCACTATTCTAAACCATGTGTTTCTATGTAGTTTCAGCCATAATCTCTGTTGCATTTTAACATTTAGGACAGTTAAAAAGTGGATGCTTTCACTCAGCAGATGTTTAAACTATGGAGGTCACAATACATAGAGTTGGCCACCAGTTTGAAGGGTCAATTTGTGAAGGATAAGGCAATCAATGGCTATTAGTAGTGATAGTTATCTAAGTATTTGTGACATTGCCAAACTCATTCTGTTTGAGTCCAGTGGACTTTCAATACATTTCTGATGTAAAG
This sequence comes from Varanus komodoensis, assembly GCF_004798865.1. Taxonomy (NCBI): domain Eukaryota; kingdom Metazoa; phylum Chordata; class Lepidosauria; order Squamata; family Varanidae; genus Varanus; species Varanus komodoensis. The sequence goes on along the minus strand of NW_025335505.1, from coordinate 22,999,364 downwards.
GCCAAAAAGAGTTCGGGGGGAGGGGAGTTGCCCTACTTCCATGTAATTGCTCAAAATATTTCCTCAAATGTGGGGCCAAGAATGGCATATCTCCATTGCAAACTGTGATATGTTGTTCTTGTTCTTGTTCTTCTTTTATAGTTTTGAGAAGTATGGGAGCATCTCTGTCTTAATGCATATGCACATGCTCTACCTTCATACCCTTAAATTTTCTGGCAATTAATCTCAAATTTGATGCAAAATTCAGAAATTTTGGACTGAAGGTCTGCATTTTGTATAAATTTCACCATTTTTTAATGGGAATTGCAAAGTGAAGCCCATGTTAAAAGTAGAAGCTCTTGTGTTTGATTGACTCACATAGACCAAGTAGGTACTAGTGCAGAATTGACAGAACAGAATCTGCAGGGCTGACCCCACCAAAAAAAAAAAAAAATCCACTGTATTTTCATACCCCTGCCCTAATAGCTTCCCTATACATCCCTAGTTTCTTGTGGTATCAGAGACAGTATGCCTATGTATACCAGTTCCTGGGAAACATGTATAAATTGATGCTGGTGCACTTGTGTCCTTCGTGGGATTTCCCATAAGCTGCTGGTTGGCCTCTTTGTGAACAGAATGCGAGACTAGATAAATCCCTGGCCTCAAACCCTGGCCTTTTGTTTTCTATACTACAGAAAGGCTTAATTATAATGTATTTCCAAATATACTTGAAATGGATGCAGGAAATGTCCAGCATGGCTCTTCTTATGAACTCATGTTTTTAAGTAATGCTCTAACAATTATTGAACTGCTGTGAATTTATGTTTGGTATTTAGCAAGCTGCTGTCCTGAGCACTCTTGTTTAGGAATAAGTTCCATGGTGGTCAGAAGGACTTACAAACAAATATGAATCGGCCAGTTTATGCCTTGACATGGCAGATTTTCTTCATTATAAATATGTCTATGCCCACATAGAATGTGTGTAATGATAATTTGACATTTAAAAATGTGAAAACCCATTGCATTTGTTTCCATAATAACAAATTATGTAACATGCTTCCAATGTTTATTTAGTACTAAATTCTCATTACATCCTGCTATTTGTGTGGAACCTATTAACATTTCCTGTAATTCTTTTTAAAAAATCACCCTTTGTGTCTGGTACATTAACTACAACTGTCCCATGTATTTATCTATTTTTTCCCTATCAGTTCTGATTTATTGTCCTTTTCTGATAGTTACTTATATTTAAATTTTAAGCACTCCTACTCTTCAGCTGGAGACACCTCTCCTCACAAAGTTTATTAATAAGACAGCACTGCCATCAAGTTTACGATCTAAAAGACAACAGGAAAAAGGAATCGGAGTGAGGGAGATAAAAGAAAACTCAGGCTGCATTCATATGGAGATGAAGTTACACCTCTAAACTTGGAGGCTTGCACATCGCCAGTGCAGAGCAGGAAGAATGACCTCCCTTTTCCTTCTGCTCTGCATTTTGCTAGGCAGACTTATTTGGCCATCTAACAATACCATTTCAAGGTGGGAGGAAGGATAGTTCAAGCTGCTCCAGGACACCTCATATCCTGGCTGCTCCAGCCTCATCCCAACCCCAACCTCTGACCTCCCTGCAAAGGTACTTTCCTGGCCTCAGAGTACGGCCAGCATAGTTCTTTCCCCAGAGGACTAGGGCAAAGGATCAGCACACTGATCTCCAGCTCTGAGGTTGGAGCACAGTCTCCAACCTTGGAGCTAAACAGCTTAACTTTAGTATTGCCCTCAAACAATGATTAGTGGATCTTAGTTGTAAACTTCTTAAGGTGTTCCTCTCTGGAAAAGAAGGTTGAAATAAGCTTCTTGAAACTGCTTTTTCTATTCAAGTTGCTCATCCCCTGCTATGATGATCTACATTGGAGATAAGGACATCCCCCAACTGTTCAGACAAGTGGGAAGGGCCACAAGCTTGGTGATTCAGGAAAAGTAATCTTTTCCAGCAACACCAGCTGACTGTGTTTCCTTACTGTGCACAGAGGAAGGGAAACCATTTCTCAGCATGCAGAGAGGAGTCTAAGCAAGATGACAATTGATCTTCCTGGACCACCAGCTGAGACCACCAGCATTCCCTTTCTGTGCACTGAAAAGAGAAAAATCCTGATGGAACACATTTCCCTCAACTTTTTCACCAGGAAAGGCAAGAGAAAGTCTTGGGCAGCTGTTGCGTCAGAGTGGTCTGGGCACCTTCTTTCTTTTGTCTCATTCTCCTCTTAGAGAAGAGGCCTCAGTGAGCTAGAGAAGGAAGCAAAACAGACCAAAAGTTCTCCACTGCTGATTTTGAGGTGTTGGTCAGGATGCCAAGACTTGTTTTAGGCCCATCCAGTGGTTTGGGCATGCCTAAGCCATTTTTCCCCGTGCTACTGATGATGTAGTTTGTATGATGCTGGTTTTACTATTCATTTAATTTGGTTTCTGTTAGGGCTGTTTTCAAATCCTGCTGGGATGTCCCTTTTGGAGTTGGGCAAGCCTCTTAGTCCATCACCCCACTAGTTGGCTGGCCTGTCTCTCTCAACGCCACGTCATGGGGTCAAAAGTCATCCCAGACTTGCCTGGCCACAGTTCTTCTTCCATGCCCCTTCTCTGCTGCTTAACTCCTGACTCTTCTCAACATCCACCTCAGCATCTTGGGAGGGAGCCCTTAAGATAAGCCCCTCCACTTCTTCTATTTCACCATCTGAGCTTTCTGGTTCCCAGGACCCCCTTGCCACCTGCCAAGTTCCTATCTGTCTGACCTTGGCACTCACCCCCAAAATAACTGTTCCTTTCATTCCTTACCTGGGAAGCTATAGTTACCCGCTTGGGAAGAAGCTAGGTCATTAAATCATATTTTCAACAAAATGGGAAATTTTAGATAATTCTTTATATAATTGTAGCATGCCATAAAGGATTGAGTGAAGGGACTATGCACACCAACAAAAGGTCCATTTGTATTTCAGTTTATTAAGCCAAGATAGTGCTACCATTGTACCTGTACTTGCCTCACTGTCCTTTGTCTTGGTCAAATCTCTGCCTCCTCTGGCCATCTTTCCCTTTGTATGCATCACTATCTTATCTGCCCTATTATCAATCAATTACTAATAGTTGCTCTTACAGCAATCCCAAGTTCATCAGTTCAGCTGGTGTTAGGAAAAGCAATATTCCAACACAGTACAATGTTGTTATAGCTGCTCAAGAGCCAAGTTTTGTGTTTATTTCCCATAAATGTAAAGTGAAAAATTAATCATTTCAAGGTAAGGTTGTTCACATTGCATCTACAAAATAATATTTTAAGGCTGTAATCCTGGGAGTAAGGCCTATTGGACTCAATAGAGCTTACTCTTGAGTAGATGTGTTTAGGATTATACTGCAAACTATTTTTAATAGCTAGATATTTTAATTAACGATGGGCAAACAACATTCAATTTGTAATGGAACAGTATTGGCTCAACTTCAGAAGGATGAGAGAAATTATTTTTTAAATGCAAAACTGTAAATCCATACTGAGCCTAATTATTCAGTCCCATCTCTGAGAAATGTGTTCCTTATTTGATGGACCATGGCAAGGAAATTCTTAAAAGCAGGAGCTGAAATTTTGTGTTTTGTTGAGTCCAAGATCTTAATTGCAAATAGAAGATTGTCATTTGCTTGGACTAGTGTGATAGCCCTACATATTCATAAACTTTTCAGTTGAAGGCTTTTAAAAAATCACATCTGGTTGCACTGAATTTAATGTGCTTTTTAAGTAGAATAGAAAATATTATTAATTCGATTTCAGTACTGCCTATTAAACAAAACTCTTCTTTAGACAGGTCACAACATTGAAAAACACAGACCAACACAATATAATACAACAAATAAATTAAAAACACCAATAAAATAACAACAATAAAATAGCAACAATGAGTGCACAACAGCTGTGCTCAAGTTAGTCAAGGGTATAGCAGCAATAAATCCAGTAAAATACAATATAAACAAAATAAAACAATTGTTATAAAAAGATTTTAAAAATTTAACTGTTAAAATATTGGAAATTCAAATATTGGTGAATGAAAATGAGCACACCTAGAATCTTGTTCATGATGTTTTTCGAAGTTGTTGTGGACAAGGAGATAGGACAGGTATTGGTCTAAAGAGGAGGGAACTGCTATAGAATTGGCTCCCAGACCCTGCTCCATCTCCAGAATTTGGATTTTTGCCACAAATTGCTTAATCTATAAAACAGTACTTTACCCTAATAATGATGTGGATTTGATTTCGTGAGGCTCCCTTTCCCTTTGGTTTTTGTTTAAAAAACTAATGTTGTATCACTGTTACCTTCCGAGGACATGAATGGAATGGCTGGAATGGCAGCTTCAGGTCGATCATCCTTGAGTCTACAGGCATTTTTTGACAAACATTTTAAAATTGGTCTCATTTTTGGCAGATGGTCTCCTTACCCTGCCTGTGGGGCAATAAGAGAGATACTTTTGTGTTCTAGAAAGTGTGGCAGGCTGCCAGAATAATTATCTGCGGGAAGAAGAATAACCAAGCGGCCAAGCAATTATTGATAAAAATCTGACGGGCTGAGGGTGAAGGTCGGAGCTAGGTTTCTCCCACTCTGGCATCACACAGTGAATCTCCCCGTAGTAGAAACCATCTTGCTACTGGCTTAGATGCTCAAAGAAGAACTTAAAGGAAGAAGTCAAAGGGAAGTTGCTGGTCTTTAGCCGCTGTGATTGCAATTCCACAGCTCATTTGTTGGTTTTGACAATGAATGTTTTTAGTTTAATTTATTTGGCCTGTGAGCATTCAGTTAGGGCTATAGGGATAGTCGTTGCATGCATTAATTAGCTGATGGGAAGAAGTGGCATATAAATCCTGTCTCAAAGTGTACCTGTTTCTCATCAAGAGCACATTTGTTGTCTCTTGCATAAGTAATAGTGCTGTAGATATCATAACAGAATACCTTCAGTTCAGAAATCTACATTCTGCAAGCATGAGCATGATTTGCACTGTCAGAAGACTGTTGGGATTCACCCAAGTGATACTAGCCACAGTACTATGAGGTGTATCAGTTCAGAGCCAAATTCTGATTTAGGTATAGAACAGGTTATTTGGAGACCTGGTCCAATCTCAAAAAGCCCTAGATGATGGGAGTTTAGGTCAGCTTCATGTCCCATCTGATAGGTATGAAAGGATGATTTGAAACAAGGAAGTAGAAAGATTTAAAAGGTAACAAAGAAAATTACTTAGCCCAAAGGAGGGGAGGGACTAAAATCAGGTAGCACAAAGTGTGGGGAAACAGACACGTAGGCAGGAGGGCCAAATACTTCCTGATTGTTTATTGACAAGCTTGGCAGAATAAAATGAGCCTATTGTAGCTCACCAGGGGCAGGTCTGAGTTGGGAAGAAGGGCTGGTGTTGGAGCAGCATGGAGTAGGCGGGTGGGAAAGATTATAAACTCCCGGTACCCCAGCCAATTAGGGGAAAGGAGGAGGGAGAAGCGGCCAGGGGCAGGGCATAAAAAGGGGATGTGAACATGTGCTCAGGTGAATAGGAAAATGGGAAGGAAACCATTTTTTCTGTTCCCTTCATTGCAATAAAGTTTTAAAAAGAACTCTTTACATGCTTGGAATATTTTTCTCTTCCAAAAGAAAGGAAAGAGTGTTTTTAACACATCTGATTATAAGCTGAAGGAGGGGTTTGAATTTGAGTCTGTAAAGCCATGGAATGTCAGAATGGTGGGAACTTTACAGAAGATGGAGCTGATCACTTCACCAGCTGCAGATTTTGAGTTTAAATGAAATGCCTGAAGCTCAAGAGACAGACAGATTCTTTGCAAATATCTAGCAGAAAGGAGACTCTACTGAAAGAGTTTCAAACCTTGGGAGTAGAGTTTGTTTGAAGAAAGCAGAAATGCCCTATTAGGAGTAGAGCAGCCTTCCTCAACCTTCTGCCTTCCAGATGCATTTGGCTGCAACACTCAGAATTCCCAGTCAGTGGCCCTGCTGGGTGCGAATTCTGGGAGTTGTGGTCCAAGTGCCTCTGAAGGCCACCTGGTTGGGGAAGGCTGGGTTAGAGTCTCCCAGAAGGACTCTGGTGGCTGCTCTTGCTTTTAAACCAGTACTGAGGTGCCAGGGCCTTTGCTGGGAACATCTCATCTTTATTGCTCAAAATATTTCCTGCTTGGAGTTGCTTGAATCCAAAACCTAGACTTGCCAAACCCGGACCTTTGTCTATTGGAACCTTGTACCGTTAACTCGCCATGGAATATAATTCTGGAATCACTCTTTCTCGTGCTTGGACAACTGTCTCGTTAGATTCAACGCTCTCTATAATGCAGTGCATAACCCTGAAATCAGTATTTTTAGCTCCTTGGGATCTTGTGTAGTAGAGATCCTAAGAAGGAATGTGTCCTGCATTTTTTCATTTCAAGGAATTCAAGGTGGTTAATATAATCTTTTTCCTCCTCTCAGTTTTATTTTCACAACAGCCCTGCAAGGTATGTTAGGCTGAGAGTTTGTTACTAGCCCAAAGTCACCCAGTGGGCTCCATGGTTGATCAGGGATAGACCCTGGAGTTCCCAGATCCCCAGTCTAACACTTTAACCACTACACTACACTGGCTTTCATTATTCTGAAAATGGAATATTGTTTGCCTGAAAATATGAATCAAGGAGGCCCTGAAAGGCCAGAAGGGGTTTGAGATTAATCTATTGGAATGTCGAGGCCAGTGTGAATTTATCTTTGTCAGTGTTTTCAGGAGAAAGCAGGCAAGAGTCCAGTTATCCAGCTGCACCTTCAGCCTTGCAGAAAAGGAAACTGGCAGCCTTCTTTGGGAACATAATAGGAAATAGGAGGCGTGGTTTTCAGATGTGTTACTCAGATGGAAGTCCCACCCACTGAAAAGTGTTAGGGAAACAGCCTGGTGGACTAGAGGCCTTGTGGACAAGCCAAGACAGCTTGTCAATTAGTTTTTTTAGCTGAATGGTTAGTATAGCCACAGCTTTGCATTTAAAGTCAATGCATAGCGTCCAAGGCCTTCGCTAAGAACATTTTGTCTTCTCCGAATCATTGCTGTTTCAATTCAACATCACCTGAACCTAACTGGACACTCTGCTCATGGACTCTATCCAGGATGAACTTTCTTCTCTTTGGATGGTTCTTATTAAGAACTTGTCATTAGATGGACTGTGGTACTTTTCATAAACTGTATTAATGATGAAATTTGGATATACATATATATCTTGGTGGCTTAAGCCAGAATGTTGCTGACATTCCTGTACCTTGAATCATGTGGTCTGGAGATTCTAAAGCAGGGATTTTTGTATGCTGGGACGTCTGTGTGTGGCAAATTAATTTGGCCTCAATTCTGATCTTGTTCTGGATGCTTACTGCCAGGAGACCTGGATTCAAAGGGCCCAAGTGGTAGAATTAGCCCAGGTCTCTGTGCTGGTGTCCACATAGTTCTGATTCTTCTCTAGAATCCCTTCTCTCAAGAGCAGCAGAGCTCAGCTTTTTCTTTGTCTAAGGAGCAACTAGGAGTTGCTCAGATCCTAAGTCCATGAGTCACAGCATGTAAAAGTTCCAACCTGATAGCAAAATTGTTGCAGCTGTTTGGGTGGGGGGATTCTGGGTAAGTCAAGGCTGTTTCTAAGTTCCATTTCCTTGTCATAGGAGCAGCTGGAATGGGCTCCAGTCTCTTATGTAGGTGTGGAACATTAAGGAAATTGTTTCCAAAGAGACATTCTAATCCCCTGCCTTGATATGAAACTGTTTGAAGAAAAATACCATCAGCTATATGAGTTATGAAGAAGGCAACCATTAAGTTTATGTTGTGGATTTGCTGTAATAAAAGGACATCACTGGCTTGGAGTCTCCTGGGTTAAGAGTGCTAGAATGTGTGACTGCAGGATCAGGGCCTTGATTATGTAGCATCTGCTAAGATTTCCCAAGAAGCCATGAACCTTTAACCATGGGGTTGGCTACAGTAAACAGTCTCAGTGATTTGGTGTCCTTTGTCAGAATGCCAGAGCATTTGCCAGAAGAAATAAGCCCAGGGCAATACAAGAGAGTATTTAGCTCTAATAAGTGCAGGAATACTGTTGTCTACTTGAGTCTGCAGAGACAAGAAGATAAATGTAGATGACTGGATAAAAGTAAAGGCAATTGGCTTTAAGCTTTCAGTTTGCATGAACATAGAAATTGCACAACTGTTCAAATAATTTAAGTTAGTTGAATGTAATGTCCATAAGTTTATACCATATGTATAAATTGCTCAATGCACTCTGATGGAAGCAATGTTGGTAGGTTTTGTCTCTTTAAAATGTCATGAGATTAAATTATTTTGAAATGTAGTAAGGAAAGTGTGCAAAAGCAATGTGAATTTCAAATGACTGCTGAAGAAGACCCAGCTTATAGCTACAGACTTTTTGTATTTGTACCTGTAGAAAGCTATGTGGCATGATACTGGAAATTACTTTAAAATCCCTGAAGAAACAATGACTCACTAGAGTCTAGGAAATAATGATTATATCCCAAATGAATGACTGTGCAAGGAAAGTGAAAGTTGGGAAATACTTTTTTCCAACTGGACATAATTTTGTTGCAAATACAGGTAGAACAGTAGAATATGGTTTCCCTCTTGCTTACATGGCTGGTTCCAAAAGGTGATGTTTGTGGATTGTTCTGCATTCACTTCTTCGGGGGACGGTTTTATCCCCCAGGCCATTTAACTTCTACATGAAACTATTTAATGAAGTCATCTGGACTTTTCTAGTGTGTGGCCATCAGCACGTGGATGATATACCACTCTATTTCTCCTTTTCATCTTCATAAGGTAAGGCTATGGATGTGCTAGACAGATAGACAGTAGACTAGATGAGGGCTGATAATTCAGACAAGAGTGTGAGTGATTTCCCCTAATTCAGCTTAGGGTTGCTTCTGGAGGAGCAGGTTCATAGCTTAGAAGTCCTTGGTCACTTGAGATCAAGAATGCTTAGACTGGTGGACTAGTTGTTCTGCTGTCTAGACAGGAATGACTACAAATTCTAGTAACCTCAAAGTTAGTTAATCGTAATGCACTATACCTGAGGTGGCCTTTGAAAGCCAGTTCAGAAACAGCAGCTTGTGCAAAATGTAGTGGAAGTTGATAGCAGTGACCAGAAGCTCTGTTCCTGGCCCACTTACCTGGATGTTAATACAATTTTGAGCCCAGTTCAAGGTCCTGGTCTTGAGCTGTAAAGTGTTCCATGGCTCAGGATCACAGTTCTTAATAGAACAGCTCTCGTGTATGAACCAACCTGTACAAACATTGAATGTCCCCCTGAGAAAGGTTTGGAAGTGACAACAACAGCTTCTCAGTGGTGACTCCTGCCCCGTTGTAGAATGCTTTCCCCCTGGGGCTGCCTGACATGTACATTGTCATATTTTTGGCATGGCTAGCTAAGACTTTCCTCAACTCCCAGGCATTTGACAGCCTAGGATGAGGCCTTTAAGGTCAGTCGTCTTGTCAGCTCCTGATATTATGGTTATTAGTATAGACTGTATAGAAATTATTATTAGTAGTAGTAATATAGATGCCCCACAAATGCTACCATAATCTATCATTAGGAAGCCAGCATATTTAAGATTAACAATTACTCCATTTATATAAAATCACAAACTATTATAGATTGTTTTATTTGTCTTCTTTTAATTTATTGTATGTACACTATTTATTTATTTATTTATTTATTTATTTATTTATTTATTTATTTAAAACTTTCCTATTCCATCCCTTCACAGACATCTCAGGATGGTTTACAGCAGATACTATACTGGTATTTGTACACAGATAAAAATGAATGTTAATTACACGACAGAGAGAGAAGTAGCTACTGGAGAAAGCAGGCTGTATATTTGTCCATCCCTGCCCCGCTCCATTCCTTAGAGACCAAAACCAAGATATCTTCAACCTGCAGATGGCACTCACTGACCAGGATCAGACATAATGATGAAACTCACTGGAAACTGTGGTGGCATGGCTTGTTGCTACGTCTGAGCCCCACAATCATGGTGGAACATAGTAAGGTTGATCTCCGTGGAGCCATACAGTAAAACAATGGTCTGTTCTATGGTTTCCATGTTTCACCATAGCTTGTTCTTACATCTGAACCCAGAAACCATGCTTCCAAACCTCTAGCAGCAGCTGGGTAGGACCATAACCATGGGAATGAGAGAGGGAGATTCAGTGAGGGAGACTCAACCAGTGCAGGTGGGAGCAGTGCACCCAGGGATTGATTTTCAGCCATGGGGGCTGGTGGGATACCAGCTACTATCTAGGAGGAAAGACAGAGGAGAGTGGAAACCACGGAAACCACATGTCTCTCTGAACCTAGGATCCCGACCACACCATAGAGTAACCACACTACATGGTTTAGCATTGTGTGTGAAGACAGCCACTGTATTTAAGTGTCCAACAACCCATGGTCAAGACAGATTGTGCTAAAGTGAAAATTCAAGGCTATTCAGGGTGGATTTGTCTGTGATGGTTTTCCTCTCTGATTTGCCTGCTATCCCATCCCTGGAAAATGAAAATTCTCCAGTTTATCATATATATGTTCATAATGATGAGGACCGATCACTGTAATATTATTTCTGAGGGGCTTTCTTTGAAGATAGTTTTGAATCTTCAAGTGATGCAAACATTGCTGTCAATCATTTGGTGTGAGTGGGGTGTTGTGGGGTGTGCACAGAATGTGCACTGTGTTGTGGAAATTAGCCCTCTCTTTCCAGGCTTGAAACAGTGCTAGCGTTATCCTTATATATGTAATTTTTCCTGTTGGAATCTGGGCCATACAGATAATATAGTAGCTGGGCCCTGTAGGAAATAAGCTGAAAGATTTCAAGAGTACTTCAGCACGGGTATTGCATAAATGATGGCTTGAGTTTAAGACAAATGATGGGTTTGAGCTGTTTGTCTGCTTTCATTTTTGATCTGTTCATTGGTCCAGGTTCTTGAGATCCATAAATATGCTTTATTAATGCATACATCACACCAGAGTATAGTTAGCATACATCATGGTTTGGAAACCCACTTTGAGGCAGGCTTTTGATCCTAGTTTGTCAGTGAATAACAGGACCATGGTTTGCTAGTTCAGATATTGTACTGAACCATAATTAAGCTTCTTTAGTGATATTTGGCCCAATACTGAATTGATGCTTTTGATGTAAAGAGGAAAAGGGTAAGAAGAGGTTTCTTCCGAAGTTTGCATTTCTGCCTGCATGAATCATAGGCATTCCCTTGTTATTTAAATTCCTGATGCTAGAGAGTTAATGATGGTTATTCCTGTTGTTGGTAATTTACTGTTACAGCTGCTTCCTCTTTAGGTGATTTAATTTTCAGCTCACCAGGGGGTTAATGATTCCCACCTATCCAGATTTCAGAGAAGGTTGTTTTTTTCCATGTGTGAATATTGTTTTAATTTCTATTCATAGTGACTATTCCTTTACACTCACCTGGCACCAGCAGGGCAGAATTCCAAGAACCCTCTTCACAGGTCAAAAACATGGAACCATTTGGTTGGAAAATTATAAATTAAGATTGCTCTTCATTTTTAAAAGATTACATATTGGTTTGATGAATGCTTGCAACTGGAAAATAGAGGTGAATGTCCTGCTTATGATTTGTTTTAAGAACAGTTTTGTATCCAGCTTTTTAAACTGGTGTTTGATTTATTTTTCCCCTCATATAATGTGTCTGGCAATATTACTGATTAAAATGGAGAGTGGATTTTTTGGGGGTGGGTGGAGGAGAAATATAATGGCCTGGTTCAAATTAACTTTTATGGCTTCATAAGCCATGGTTTAGGTTGAATTTTTTTTTTTTTTTTTTTTTTTTTTTTTTTTTTTTGTGTTTTCCTTCCACCTCTCCATCCCTCATGCACTAACTTTGGTAATTCATTCTTGGCTTGCATTTTATTACAGCTTCCCATTATCACCAAACCAGTGTTGGTTTAATAATCAAGATAGTAAGCCAGAACAGGCATAGCAGGGACTCTAGTGCAATAGGATCCTAGAGTTGGAAGGGGTCCAGCTTCCTTGTTCAGGGTGGGATCTATAATGCTGGATACAATGCAACATCCCTGATGGCTGTCCAAGTGCAAGAGAATCCATTATCTCCCAAGGTCATCAGTTCTATTATTTAACTTGATATAGTATTCCAGATGTGTCTGGACAAGCATAGAACAAATACGGAACTAAAACCCTATGTAGATGTTTCTTAGTGCAAGGGGCTGCAGGGCTATGACTTGAGCCTGATGCCCAAAGTTTTGTGACTCTTCCAGATTGCTTACGTAATGTGTGATCATTTTTGCTGCAAGGAGTCTTTTATCTTCTTGGAGATGTCCTGTGCAGTTTGAAACTCTGGGAAATCAGGTTTCGAAATCATACAGGGAACCCTCAGATAGGCAAAGGCTCCCTGGTACAAAAGTTAGTTCTGCATATGTGAGTAGTTTTACAACCTCGAAGAAACCCTTTATTGTTTGCATGGTGGTAGGGTTCTTGCTTATCACCATTGGGCACTACTTTTCATGCAGTCTAAGATTGCATTACCATTTTTGGCAGTCACATCACACTGCTGACTCATGTCCTGCTTTGATCAACTATCAGAACAATTCTACAGCTTCTAGACACTGTCTAGACGATGGAGGTGACCTTCACCTCCATGTTTTTTTTTTCTGTCTTGCATAGGATGTCCATAATCCTCTGAGTTTAGAGTGTTACTGGCATCTGGATTTGGCTGTGCCCTAAGATACATGGATATTTTTCACATGTTTCCCTCATTCTGTGCTCATTTCTTTGATTTGTTGTACACAAATGCAAGTCTTTATATTTATTTGTGTTCAATTTCATCTTGTTGGGAGGTTGCAGCCCAGAATTCCAGTCTGTAAATACTATTTTAATTCTTCATTATGTCTTCTTTGGTATTAGCTACTCCTCCCAGTTAGATAAGCATCCCCTCTACCCTCCATATAACTCTTATATGAGTTATAGACAGCAATGCACAATTCCACTAAGCACTTTACCCCAGGTTGACACACAAGCATTAATTAGCAGTCATTAGATACTGTTGTTAAACCTGTGCCCTCTCCCGACATTAAGATTGCCCAGCCAACTTACATGTTATCTTGTCTCATTGTTAAATGCTTTGTCCTAATCAATATACACTATGCCTACCACATCCTATATTTTACCATACTGATAACAATATCTAAACAAGGAAATTACGTTGGTCTGGATGATTTATCCTTGATGAACCTAAGTTGACTTCTGTTAATCAATGTGTTCTTTTTTAGATGGTCATGTACGGACTGTTCAGAAATCTATACTAGATTTTTGCCCAGTGTAAATGTAAGGCTGATCTTTCTGTAATTTCCTAGATCTACTTTCCCCACCCCTTCTGCTTGTCTCCAGTCTACTAGCATTTCACCCTTCCTCTTAGAAAGCACCATAAAGTACAGACAGCAAGTCTAAAATAGCATTCTCAAACTCTTTTAGCACTCTGATGTATAATTCATCTGGCTCTGAAGACTCCACTCATTTGAGGTAGATGGATGTTCTCTAACTATATCGTGTCAAGCACACCACCTCCTTATATTGCTTTCTTATCATGCTTCAAGGAGTCCTCTTCAGAAGATGAGCTGGAGCTTCTTGTGGGGATGTCTCTGGGGAACAACCCACTTCAGGGAGCTCTGGAGCTGCCCAAGAAGGCAGTGGGTTCTCAGAAGAGGGTTTCACATCTTTCCCATGGAAGGTAAAATGCTATGTTCCCGAGTCAGCAGGGGATGCTAACTACCCCTTGGCACCTTGGAACACTGGAGCCTGAAGATACAAGCTTCACCACGCCCAGGCCAAGAACTGCATGCTTGCAGCTGAGCCCTGGATGGGGCTGTGACTGCTCCAGTTACACAGGTCTCCAGTCCTAGTCTAGCCATGGCTAGAACAACACCTTAGCTCCGCTTTGAATGCCTTAAATTCTTGCTTGAGTAATCTTCATCTTCTGCATTTGAATCTGCTTCTCTGTGTTCAGACCTTGACCATAATTCAGTCTACTCTTGGAGCTCTCTCTTCTGCATGGTAAGAGAGTGCCTAAGCCCTTTAGCATTGCTGAACTGCTACCTCATTGCTAGATTGTTCACCTTCTTACTGACTTGTCATTGGATTTGCCCCTCAATTGCCTTAATGCTGTGGCTGACCCAGTCACAGTAGGACATTGTTCTGTTTTTCCTAGGTCAAATGCAATCCCTCTTGAGGAAGATGATAGAGGCAAAATAGCAGTGGATTGGTTCTGTATTCTCTCTATTACCTGTTACTGCTTAAGAATACAAGAGCAACTGTGCTGGATCAGACAAAGTCCTATTTTGTTGAGTATTTTGTCCCCACATTGGCCAACCAGATCTTTAAGGAAAGCTCACAAGCACGATGCAAATGTAATGCCATCCTCTAGTTTGTTTTTCCTAATGACTAGTATTCTCCACCTTCTGTAACCAGCAGACCTATGCCTCCTCCTTCTTGCTCCACACATAGTCAAAGCAACTCCTTTCCTGTTTTCAGCATCTAAGTTTTTTCTGGCTTTTAACCTTCCTGATAGCATCCTTACAAGTTCAAGCTATTGTTCAGACACATGTACTTTTTAAAGTAAGAGATTACAGGCACTTCTCTTAGTGACAAATCATGATGGATGGGTGGACCCCATAACAGTCATTTCTTGGAACAGAAGATGTTACTCAGTGTGGAAGTTCAAGAACTATATTTTTTGAAGTTGCAAATAAAATATTGCATTCTAGAGGACCGATAATGTATGAGCATTAGCTGCTCAGAAATGCATGTTCTCCATCCTATGTTTCTCCACTGACTGACATTTTAAAATGAATGAATTTTAATATAGCCTTGTAAATCTCATGTAAGGGCTTCGGTCTGTAACAGTTGTTTCACTGTAAATGATAAGCAATATCATAAGCAGTTGGCTGGTTTGAGCCCTATGTACTTGGACTTTTACAGGCTGTTAACTAGACAATTAGTCAGCTAGCTGTTTGCAGTTTGACCAGTGCTCTGTAGCACTTGCTTGAGCAGCATTGCTCATGGGGCTTAATAAGCCAGATAGTCTTGGGAGTGCAGTCTAACTCCTGTCTGAGTTGTATTAAAAAGGCGTCTCACATTAGTCACTGGCTGTGAATGTTAATCTTGCCAAAGCAATAATTTATAGCATTGTTGTAGCACTCTGGTGCTCATAAAATGAACTCGGTAACCCACCACTACCCAAGGGATATGCCTCTCTTTCTCTGCAATTGAATACCCAGTCTGGCTGCATAATAGTTAGGCTTATGAAGTAGTGCATTTAAAAAAGAGTGAGCAGCTGTATGATAAAATAACAAGCGCAGAAGCAGATTTGTTAATTATCTCTCTCTTTCTCCCCCCACCTCCTCCCATTGACAGAAGGGGTATGCGAGATATGGCTGACCAGCGAAGACACAGGGGCTTATGGAAGAGATATTGGCATAGACCTCCCTACTCTCCTGTGGAAACTGGTTGAAGTGATCCCTGAGGGAGCAATGCTGCGACTTGGCATGACAAATCCCCCCTATATTTTAGAACATTTGGAGGTACGTTTGAAAGCAGGATCATTGTGGGGCTTCTTTTACATGCTGTGTGAATTAAAGATTTGCAGCTATCGGTGTCTGTGGTCAAAAGCTGATACATTTTGAGACTAAATTCATTTCATGAGATCTAAGGCAGGATGGAAATGGCAGTCCTGCCTTTTGTCTAAAATACTGGGAACGCACAAAAAGGAAACTGCAAATATGCAATTCCTAAGCAAGGTCCTTGATGACAGTAGTAATTAACCATCAAATTGCTTATAAGGGATACAGGTACTTTAGACAAGTGAAATAAATATGTTTTCATCCATTCTATCTATATGTAAATAAATGTTTGTGTTTGCCTCTCTGGCTTCATCTCCCCCCCCCCCCCACACACACACACACACACACACACACACACATTTTCATGTGCACAAACACACACCCTGTTCTACAGAGGTAGCATCTCTTCCTCTACAAGCGACTCAAAGCTATCATCATTGCAAGATCACATAATAATCTGCAGTTATTGTGAAACTGTTATTGGTGCTTTAAGATGACACCTGTGTTCACTTTGTTTGCTTTATCTATACTATTTTAAATTCCTTCCAAAAATTTTATCAAATTTATATGTCAAAAAAGTACAAAAGTACCAAAATGCTCTCTACATAGCTCGAGCTTTTACTAAGTGAATGTATACTTTACATAAAATTTTGCTAATCGTTTTAGAAAGAGCATGAGATATTGACAAAGAATGCTGTGTAAAGCACTTTGTTTTTACAATACAAGCCCTTTTTTATAGAGTAATAAGCCCTGCAGAACCTGGGATGTTGGATCAAGGTCTTGGCTCCTTGATAAATTAAGGTGAGCTTTGCTGTATATGAGCTGCCACATAGTGAAAGCTTTAAAAGGAGACCTCAAGGCAAAGCTTAGCTCAAGTTGCAAGAGAGGATTGAAAATGTAACTCTTCAGCTATATTTTTATCTTTAGCATAATTTAGCTTTATGAACTGTAGGTTTCCTTGACTTTCTTTCATTAGAGTCAGATTATTGGCACATGACATTTTAGGAGGATGCAATGAGCACCTGGGACCACAAGCACCTAAACATCACTGTCCCAGATTGTTCAGAATGCTTTTGACAAAGAAAGTATCTAGGTTTCTGTACAAAATGTCTTGCATTCATTTCACTTGAAATTCCCTATTCTTATTCATTCCTCTCAAGCCTTTAAATCCATTTCTAAATGTCTGATAGCTTCAGGCACAGGACAAAGGCACATGTGGTTTCCTGTTTAAAATAAAAAATAAAAAAGTTCATTAATAGACATTTGGGCAGCTTGTTTAAATTATGTACTATACTCTCCAAAGTCCAAGTTCAGTCTTAGGAAGACAGTAAGCTGCCTTGTCCTGAGTCAGACCTTGTACTGCCTGATGCTGCCTTGTATCAACATGGCCTGGCAATGGCTCCCCAGAGATTGAGGCCGGAGTTTTTCCTGCCCTAACTGGAGGTTCAGGGGTCACAACAGAGACCCGCATGCAAAACAAGTGTGCTGCTGTTGAGCTACAAACCCTCCCCTGCATCAGAATACTAGAGTTGGCTCTTACCAATTCCTCTCCTCTATAGGTATTTGAAGTTTTTATGGGATGCAATGCTAGGGATATTCTGGTTCACCAGCGCATGACCCTCTGGGCTACATATAACAGTGTTCTCGGAATTTTAAAATATGAAAGACTGCATAGTAATAAACCCTACCTTGTGAGTTGTAGAGCTGAGCAGCTGTTCAACATTGAAACCTGTCTTTTCTCCATGCTTCCTTGACACTTGAGACCAGACATGATGAAAGGTGTACCTGTATGCCAAACATTTTAAGCATCCAGTTTATCACTGTAACTTTAAACTTAAAGCAGCAGAATTCTGCTTTTGGTAAATTTGTCTCTAAATGCTGCTTATTTCATCATTGTTTCAGAAATCAAATGACATTAACCTTTTAAATGTTTTCACAATTATTCCGGCAGTATGGCACCTTGTGTTTGCGACTGGTGGTTCTATACATACGCTGGTACTTTAAAAAGGCCATTCACACCTGCCAGTGCCTTTTTAAATGCTTAATTTCACATGATGAGATGCACAGTCTTCAAGTCACCTGTCAAAATGAGTCTAGTGCAAACTCTGCATATGCCATGTGAGGGTTTTATCTTCATTATTAATTCAGGATATTTCATTGATATACCAGCCATTGCGAAGCATCCGGCATGATCTTTCCTTTCCTTTCCTTTCCTTTCCTTTCCTTTCCTTTCCTTTCCTTTCCTTTCTTTGAAAGTGCATGAAATTCCAAGGGTGCTGCAAGTTACAATAAACTTGCGTAGCTCTTTCTTTTTGATTCTTCATGTCAACCCACCGTTCATGTTCTCTAGCCTTATTTAATCTGATATTCTACAGATGACTTTCCCCAGACATGCCCTTGATACCACACCTAAACATGTATTGTAGTTCAACAGTTAAACTTCCCTCTGCTTTATTCTTGTTCTTACAGCACAGTGTATAGTGTAATATTACATTCTGTGAAGTCACTTGGAAGCTGTGAAATGTATTTGGCAAGTGATATATATTCCACAATGTAGATAGAACTTGCCATCCATGGAATATTTTCTGAGTTCCCTTCATCATTATTGCTGTGCAGCCACCTAATGGTTACCCTTTTCCTTTCATGACTGTTCCTTAACAAACCCTGTAGTCTTGCCCGTCGAATGCAGAGCTGAAGTTCAGAAATGTCATCTGGGGTGGCCCTTTCTGTGCTTCAGCCTACAAGTGAAGAGCCTCATGAATGAATATGCCGTCATATGAAAAATGTGCTTCCTGTGAAAAACTAACATGACAGATAGAAGAGCTCTAATATTCTCTGTGACTGACTAGTTTTCCACACGCAGGGAGGTTTGGTTTCCTTCTGTGGGGAACATAATTTGCCTATAATGGATTGTAGCAAGAATGCTTGCATAACTCAAGATAACTGGGTCTGTAGACTTCTGGAAGAGCTTCCATCATTTCAACACACCATTGCCTTTATTCCTCCAGTCACCCCAAGTGGTCTTGACTTCCAGCCTTCAGTCCACTCTAAACTATCTCCCATTCACTGTGCTATCATAGAAAGAAGTCCAGGGTGCCAGCCTCTTCTGGTTCTGAACCACTAGGCTCCCATCACAGGAATTATGACTCCAGTTTGCGGCCTCCTGCAGTCTAGTTGCTTCAAAAAAGGCCAAGGGGCTTGGTCTGTTCAATGAGCTACATCTCTGATCAGAAAACTGAGGCACAAATAGCACCATGAGCTGGTGAAATAGCATGTGTTGTAACATGGTAGACCTCGGTCTCCACTGGTCTTCTCAATCTCTCCTTTCACTGAGAAACTCTGTCACAGTTTTAGTCCCATTCCACTGAGTTTCTTGCAGTCCCCCGTACTCTCCTGTCATGTTGTCCATTCTATTTATTCTCTGTGGTGCCTTTCCCATTTCCTTCACTATCTTGCCTCTTTCTTAGTTCCCACTTAATGGGATTTGTAAACACCACTAGGATTTATTTCCAGATGAGTGTTGCTGTGGTCCCCTATATTCTCCACACTGGGCATTCCATGCTATTAATTTAAATTTGTAACCAAATTCTTATTAAATTTCTATATAAAACCAGTTTTGCTGTTGCTGAAAGACAAAGGTATAACATGCCAGTATGTCAACTTGTTTGTAAGTTAGCATAATATTCAAGGTTATCAGCCTCTTTGTTACTTTCATGGAGGGCACGTTAAGGTTGATGCCTTAACTTAAAATGTCTGTGCTTTTGGAGCAGAAATGAATTTGTGTTTTAGCTCTCTTCATATATATGTATATGTATATATATGCACATGCTATCCTGGATGCCCCATGAAAAACTACTTCCCCCTTGCCCCATGAAAAACTACTTCCCCCTTGCCCCATGAAAAACTACTTCTGGAGGTCCAGAGACCTTCCTGAACAGTGTGGGTTGTAGCTCAAAAGACTGTATGGGAAGGCGGAATCAGTGGTAACAGGCCAATGCATAAGCTGAGTACACTGGAAGGTTTCCCTGGACAGGCTTTGGACAGGGGTAGCAGGAAAAAGGATGTAGAAAAACCCCATTTCTTCAGTGGGATTCTGCTTACACAACTTTGACCCAAGCCCCTTTTCCCCACTTTCCTTTGGTTTTCACCTAAAATTGGCTCCCAGAGGATCCTACAGCAATTAAAATCCATCACAAATGTTCTCCTTAATTCCCACTGTTGGTGAGAGATAATTGAGGCATATTTGAATTTAGTCTCTTCTACTCTTAAATCTTGTGCTCAGTGTCAAGTCTTCTGTCAGTTATGTGTAAATGCCATCTGCCTCTGGCAAATCTTTGGAGCTGTGGCTAATTTTTTTTCATGGATTAGCAGCAGCAGCAGGAGCATTAATTGAGTCATCATAAATTTCTAGTTGCAAGTATAGGCACCACTGGAAAATAGAGTTTAAAAGAATAAAACTATATACTTCCGCAAAATGAAATACCCACCTTTATAATTGCTTCTGGTTCAGGACTCCAGGTAGAAGATAAGTGTCTTAAGATAGACTTAAGACTTACATAATTAACTGTTTTCCGTTTTTCTTTGTATATTTGAATATTGATCAATAAACAAATGAGGTATTACTAGACAAGGTATTTATATTCTGATATGTAATTAAAGCTCTATCAGCCACCACCTCTGCTGTCACAAATCTGTCATTTGACTTGAACACATAAAATCCCTTGTGTTCCTTGATAAATGACCTGACACATTTTCTGCTTTGCAACATCATCTGAATAATTGGCACTTGTATCATTATTACCCTATTTTATTTGGGGTTTTTTTTGGAGGGGGGGTTGGATACTAGTATTTTGAAAAAGGATTGCATATACGTGAAATTTTTGATGAACAATGATATGAGAATAATGATATCTACAATGTTATGTTCTTGCTGGATTTTGTTCATTAAATTAAATCACTTGTAGCCAGTCTTTGTGATGTGTTCGCATTGCTACTGTAAATGGAAATGAGATGAGATGGAAGGCAACTGAAAAATTGTTTGTATGCCATAAAAAATGACAGCAATTAAACAGTTCCAAAATTCTTCTGCTATATCAACTCTGAGACAGAATTATAACATCATGTGTTGTGGCTCACATGATGTCCCAAAATTTAGGAATCTCATATTTTTGTCTTGTCTAAAGTTCTACCCCTAAAAGCAGCCTAGAAATGTTTTTCAATATATAGATGTAAGGTTTGTGGAGTCTTTTAGTGTAATTAAGCTAGTCTAGATTTTATTCTATAACACTGAAAATGCAGATGATCTGAGCACTTCAGTCTATTTTCTGTATTCTATGTGCTTATACCTGGGATTGAAGAAGTCCTACTATAATCTGGATAATTCTCTCTGTCAGTTATGCCTCATTATAACTCATCATTATATCTGTATCTAGTTTTAACTTCCTATCCACTGGGGAAGTACTCATTTGCTATCTAATCAACAGAAGAACCAAGCATGCATTGAGGTTCGGAGAGCTATGACAAAACAGTACCAGAACATTTAGTGGAGGGAGATCCTTTCCAAGTAACAGTAAATTTATCAGCCCCATTTACTACAAAAAAATTAGAAGGAATTTGTTTTTAATGTTCCCCATGGTAACAGACTGTGAGGCAGATTGTAGCACCAGTAGAATGAAAGGATATGGCACATCATTCTTCGTATGGACCTCATTTGAGGGGCCCATAAAACTTCAGCTATTGGACAGTATAGAAGTGAAATAAATACATAAATACGTTTCACACTTCTTGCTGGCAATGAGAACTTAACAAGTCGTAGAGGCAATGGAATTGTGGGATGTGAAGGAAAGGCACATTCATACATGCA
>NW_025335505.1:22940662-22977731 GCF_004798865.1 Varanus komodoensis | reverse complement strand
TGCATGTATGAATGATCCTTCACTGGAAGACACCACAACACTTTCCTATTGCTTTGTTTCACCCCAGATGTAGTGCTTTTCAGTAAAAGTATTTCACATATGTGGGATGCATGTGGCAAATAACCAAGTGGTATGAAATGAACTGCAGATAGGAACTAACCCATAATTCAAAGTATGTTATCCGAGGTGCCAAGCATTCTTCAGGATATTTAGCTGTATTCTTTCTGCGACTCAGTCTTCCATTATTATTAGCTGCTCTGTTGCTTGAGATGTAAGGTTACTATTGTAAATAAGAACACAATGGGCACAGCTTGAAAGATGTGTGCACTGTCGTGCAGGTTTATCTGTATGATGGTAATAAACTACTGATTTATTTTTAATATTCTAGGAAATGGCAAAAATTCTCAGCCATCCAAGAGTCTATGCCTTCCTTCATGTACCAGTTCAATCTGCCTCTGACAGTATACTCATGGACATGAAGAGAGAATATTGTGTGGCAGACTTCAAAAGGGTGGTGGATTTCCTTAAAGAGAAGTAAGTTACCTGCAGTGTCACAATTCAGACAGGGGGAAAAAGTCTTCTATCTTAGAATTTGTCTGCCCTACAGTTGCTTTGATATGGTTTGTTCAGTGAATTCCTAATGTATTTCAATTACTTTTATGCTTGAATAGTGCTATATGTATTTCATGGAGATCTTCTTTAATCCATCTTTTCAGGATAGTTGACAGTAAACGCAAACACACACACACAGCTGTGAAAACTTCAATAGCATGACTGCATAATGTAGTATAAAGTTGCTTTTTTATTTCCTGTATATGGGATAGGTTGGCTTTTGTGTGTTAATCCTAGAAATTTGCTTTAGCAAATTATGACAATCTATGGCTTTTCTTCAAAATCCTGTATGATAGTATGAAATGTTTTATTTCATACTGTATGAAATATTTTGACAAGAGTTGACGCCTATGCAAAATTAAGTTCCATTGGCTTCAACACACTCCAGAAATTCTTGTCTAAGAAATACTGGCAGTAGACAGCAATAGTCAGTTTAGACCAGGGGTCGGCGACCTGCGGCTCCGGAGCCGCACGTGGCTCTTGAACTCCTCTGCTGCAGCTCCATTGCTCAAAACTTGCGCCAGCACAGCTGCTGATCTGCGACCAAAGCTCCACTCAGGAATGCCTCGCTAGCTGGTTAAGTAAATCACTACATTCCTCTGCTATTGTGCAGGGAAAGAGTAGAACAAGCTTCCTGCAGGCTCTCATATATCCCCACTGCCCTGTTTACACTGGCACACCCCAGTGTACTACAATATTGTCACAACCTGAAATTGCTAAAATAGGCCAGACCTGTTTTAAGATGTCAGTCAGCATGGAAGCAGGACCAGCCAGCCTAAAGGTCACTACATTTCTGTTTAAGTGTCAGTCCTGTTCTGATCTTTATTGGGTTGTTTTGCAAAGCGGAAATAGGTATGCAGCTGGACACTCACTCATTCTGGGGTGGTCACAACTACCCATGCTTTAAACAATCCATGGGTTGCTGTCATGTATTTAACTGGGCCAGTAAGTTTATTTCACTCAAGCAGCCATAGCACAAAATATGCATGGAATTAATATTCAGATTTGGAGGCCACTTTTTGAGTGTGCATCAGTAATTTTCCATTTGCATTTATTGAAGAAACCAATAAAAGTTCAGTATACAAGATGCTGTAATAGAAATGTTTTTATTTTAAAAATCTATTTTCCAAGAAGCATGAGAAATGATTTCCAATGTATAGAAATAGATCAGGCTCAGTCTACAAGAGACAGAGATTTTTGGATATCTGAACATGCTCAGATCTGCATAGCTCATTTATTTTTTACTTCTGTATTGAGAAAGTCTCTATTTGTTGAACCATAACTTCTTGAAGCAGCCAACTACAACCTTCTTATATAACTATTTCCTGTAAACATCTAATCACATGCATTGCAAAAGCAATGTTACAGCAAGATGCCTGCAGTTTCTACCAATAATATGTTGTATTAGCAAAATGGGTATGTTCCAATTGCCCCCCTAATTTTCCCTTCATCTTCCACCTGGCTACAGATCAACTGCACGGCTACAAGCAAAGCATAGTCTTTGCTCAAGAGCTCAGGATGAATACTTTCTGGCACTTAGTACACTGGAAAAAACTCATGACCTACCAGATTACATCTAAATTCCATGTTTTCACTTCTCCGAAAATAATTTGTATGAAATACTTTTGAACACAGTAGTGTAGAATTGCTTTGGGGAGCTGTTCATTGCTGACCTCTGCAATTACATATATATTGCATTCGCCTGCTACTTTTAAGCAGACACCAGAAATTGAATGCAGGCAGTTAAATCAAAACACTGCATAAAAGTGAAGCATCAGATTGTTTGACTTTTCTGAGATATTCATTTGTCTAAAACATGCTGGCAAAGGTAAGTAGCACGTAGAGGTGAAGGATACCCTTGTGCAGTGCAACATGCCTGGGATGTGGTCCTTGGGTACAAGACTCTCTATTTTAGAACTAGGTCAGTAATCTGTTCATACATTTTAACTCAGCACTCCATGAGAGAGAGCAGAGTATTAATCTATTTTTTATACGGAGATCTCTTGCACAAGAGTTAAATATAGCTTGCATCTGCAATTGATATTTGTACTTTACATCATGTGGAAACTAGTGGTCATGCATGTGCCAGGCTCTTGATGGTTAAGAATTCGGAAGTTCCTTCTAAAGCAGGCAGAGAGAACAACGATGGGATCATAGCAGCAGACATAGTAACCTCAGCAACTTTCTTGCCCTCTTTGTTCATTTGCTTGCTTGCTGCAGTGCCACCAGCTCTTCCTGCTTTTCTTGGGGAAAGAAAGCATGAAGCAGCAAAGTCCCTGAGATAAAATCAGTGGCTGTTCTGGCTCCTTGTTTCCCAAGAGAAGGAGAAGGAAAGGGGGGCAACGGCAGAGCAGCCAGCCATGATAGGAACCATCAATTGATTCACAGCAGATACAACAACCATGCTTGCATTAAAAAAGAGTTCCAAGAGCTTGAAGTCCCCTTTTTTATTATATGTCTGTCCTCAGAGGATGTATTTATGCATATCAAACAGATAAATGCTATTCCTCTCTCCTTGAAAAATTCCACAGCTCTAACCTGTCTTTAGGAAATGGATTGAAATATTTGGGTTTAAGCAGGTACTAGACTTCCTGTTAGATTACGCAGATTTGTTTCTTGTATATGCTGGTGCTGTTTATTTCTGTAAGGCTTTGATTAGATTATAAATATTTTAATGTACAACATTAAGAAGTTGGAAGCCGTCTTTGTTTCACTGAAAATGGATGGGATATAAACATTCTCAAGTAATAAATATATAATACATTGATGGTGAAAGTCTACACTGGAATGAATCATTCGTGTGCAACTTTTTAATATACATTATCTCTCAAGTTTTATAAATCTAAATTTTGTTTTGTGCAATCTTTCAAACTTGGTGCATTTACTTAGAAATGCTCTAGCAGAGTTTGCCTCCCCACTAATGTTCACCATCGGCATGTACATAATATTAACAGTAGCAATTTTTGACAAACACCTTCAGATTAATTATAGTCCTTTTGCTGATCCTCCTTCATTTACAGATCACTGACCCAACAGATCGTAATGCCTTTCATATGAAGGATTCTTAATGGATTTTTAAAATATGGCTCTTCTGATAGCTCATGCACTTATAGCAGAAAAATTATCATTTTGAATGCTTGATGAAATTTTCAGAACCTTATATTTATTTAAATCTCTGCCTGACTCTGAGCTGCAGTGCCAAGCCTATAAGAATAACCTCCCTGAGCCCTGAAATACCCATGCTTGCTTTCAGGGCAACCTCCATTTAAAATGATTTTCACTGTTGTGAAGTGGTCTTAGTTAACATTTCTCTATATGTCCTTATCATCCAAAGAGGGATGGTCTATAAGGTACGGAATAGATAAGCAGCCTGCCATAGCATAAACGTTCTTAAGACTTGATGGTCTAAAATGCTCTAAAAATGTTAATACTCCAAAGGCCGCTTTGCTGGCATTATAGAATAGTAGAGTTGGAAGGGCCATGAAGGCCATCAAGTCCAACCCCCTGCTGTTGCAGGGCACCATGTTACACCATCCCACTCAGATGGCTGTCCAGTTTCCCTTGAATGTCTCTAGTGCGGGAGAGCCCACCACCTCTCCAGGCAGCTGGTTCTATTGTCATATTGCTCTGACAGTGAGGAAGCTTTTCCTCTTATTTATTTATTTATTTACTTACTTACTTACTTACTTACTTACTTACTTACTTATATTTATAGGTCACCTATAATTGCTGAGGCCTTCCTAGGTGGCTTACAATGCAAAACATACTAAGAGAGTAAAAACAATATCTAGCCTGAATCTGGGTTGTCACAGCTTGACTTGGTTATTCACCATGACATTGGAGTCAGGTGAGATCTTTGTATTTTTTCCAGCTCAATAAGTAGGTGTATTGGCTGGTGCATGGGAGTTGGAGTGATCTGTTACTAGTCCATCTCCATAATGAGGTACCCTTTCTGGGAATCTGCCAACATTTGAGTGTGTTTACCTGGTGACTGAGCAGTGAGACGGGATAGGGATTATGTTGAAGTACTGCCCACAATAGCTGTCTTCCTCCAAGATCTGATCAAGATCTGATCAGAAGTGGGGCTGGTACCTCCCAGACTGATTTTATTAGGGGCCTTCAGCATTCATTCATGCCAGTTGTGGGTGGAAGTAACTCAGGATTTTGTGGCTTCTGCAGCCAGGAGCCTGACCCTATAGATGTGGCAGGACAGATGCCTGACTTTTTGTTCTTAAAGTTCTGGCCAGAATGACAGTCACTGGGAAGGGGTTGAAAAAATGAAGCCCAATGTGAAGAGAATGTCTAGCTATTGCATATTACAGTCTGCTCAGATAAGATTCATCTGTTTCTGAAGCAGGGCAGAGGGGAACAGGTGACTTTCCAGTTTCATTAGCACCCAGGTGGTAGTGGTGACCAACAGAGCCTTTTCCGGCTTCTGTTGGTGCGCCAGTTGCATAACTATCTGGGAAAAATGGATCTGGGCAGATGATCCATGCCTGAATGCAGTGTAATGGCTGGAAATGTCAGCTAGTCAGTTTCTAGCGCTAGATGTTCAATTCAAAGTATCTATAATGCCCCAAAGGGCTGAGGCCAGAGTGCCTAAATGACTAGCTCCTCCTCTATAACCCATCCTAAAGTGTTCACTGAACAGCTGAAACCTTGCTGCATCAATGCCCCATGTCTAGAGAGGTAAATTTGGTGGGTGCACAAAACACAGTAGCACCCAAGATCTGGAACACTTTCCCCAGAGACGCTCATGGAGCCTCCTAAGCTAGCCTCCTCTGTGTTATCCTTTGGATGGCCGATGAAGTGATATGATTCCACTTAGCTTTTCATAGCTGATGCTCTGAAGTTACTATTAATCCCTAGTTTTATCAGAACATCTTTTTGCATTTTTTAATTTTAGAGACTGACTAGACAGTCCAGAAATAGACACATGCAAAATAAGCAATTGGCTTTCATAAGTCTTGACTGAAAGAAGCTCCTCTAAGTTAGTCAATTTGAGCAGGAAGCATTGCATCTTCTTTTACAGGCCTAGCAATGGCAGGTACAGTTAGGCAGGATATGATGCCATGCAAGGCAGAGACAACAAATACCAAGTGGTCCTTGGTCCTGTGCTGATATCCAAGGCCGGAATCTGCCTCCCCACTGCCCTGCAGCTCCATAGCAACTGGCCTGTTTAGAAGAGATGAGCTTCTTATGTAGCCTGTTGGCATATTCCATGGCACTTTTCCAGTTAATAATCTAAACAAAACAGTTCTTAGATCTTTCAGCTTGTTGACTTGGTTACTTACTAATCCAGGAATGTTTGGTTCTCTTATATTTATGGATATGCATATTCCTTCCTCATTAGGAGATTACTTTCCAAACTTCTGATATATGACCTTCAGCCTGTAATAAACATTTTAATGTATACTTTCTTAAATTTAGAAAAAGTCTGCTATTTGAATCCAAAAAATAACAGTACATTTTGCTGATTAACAGAATAAATTCATTGCTGAGGTCTATCCTTAAAAAACCTTTATTTTTATTTTCCAGAGATGTGGTAATTTCCAGTTATTTTGGTCAGGAGACTAGAGCAGGAACTCCAGGAAGTGGCAGAGAAGCTTCATCCATGCTTTTTTAAAGTTCTTGAGCAAATTCGACTCATATATCCACTGCTGACAACTGCTTGGGTCAGCCAGTTGAGTAGTGACCAGAAACTGTTATACCAGTTAGCCATTACTTTTGCAATACTCCTCTTTTCTTGGATCATGCATTCAGAAACACTGGCCTGTGACTTTATGCATTAATTCTAAGCACTCAGACATCAGTTTCTTCATTCCATTCATTCCAATCATTTGTTGTCTAGGCCCAGGCCTACAGGGGGTCTTTTTCTAACACCATGGAAAATACAGTGTGTACTTTGCTTAGTTTCAGTATGCAGTTCACTTTTGGTCAAGGAATGCATTTGCTTAAAATACTTAGATTTCTTCCTCCTATGTGACATTTTTTTCCCTCTGAAGCTCTCTAATATAACTGATAGTAGTCAAACCTGTTTTGTAATGGAAACTGAAATTTCTTCCTTAACTCCAGTAGAGACAGCTCTTCCCATTTGAAGTTATGTTGAAAACAAAAATATTTTGACTAATTCTTTAATCCAACCTGGTGTCCTTCAGAAATTTAGTACTTCAACTTCCATCAGCCTCAGTCAGTGGTCAAGAATTCTGAATTTTATTTCTTAAAACATCTGGAGGGGTCTATGTTGGGAAATGTTGTCTATCTCCATGTTTGAAGATGTTTGGATTTATTTGTATGGGTTGGGGTTACAATGGACTCCTCAAAGAGAGGATCACTAATGGCAAACAACATCCTCTGCAGAGAGTTTCATGTGTCCTAGACTTCACTGTCTGCCCACTTTGATGAAACCTAATACGCCTGGCCAAATTCCCTTCATTTACCATGTGTAGGGACTTTTGAGCATACAAGTATATATGGAAAGGTCTCTGTGAATGTAGAGTACTTGAAAACAACTGACTGGATGTATTGATTATTACAAATGGTGGGTTTTCAAAAAGGCTAGTTAAAAACTGACCAGCAAGATAATGTAGAAAGTTAATTTTCCTCTTCCTATGAATCTTATGTATAGATGGATCACTTTATGATGGTCACTGACCAATAAAATTTGATACAGAACCAGAACAAACCCTTATGAAAAGTACACAATAATTTATTTATTTATTTATTAAAACATTTACAGAGGAATAAAAAGGAAATGCTTACTTGCCATGTGCTTCATAATTTGTCCTGAAGATACGAGGGATTTAGACAGTTTGTCAGTAATATGAATCAGTTAAAAAGAAATCTGCGTTTCAGAGAATCCTTTTGGGAGAGTTCTTAATAAAGGAAGGATCAGCCACTCTGGGCTGCTTATGCCAAATGCAGTATAACAAGACATGACTTTGTATCTTTTGAACCTGCTTTAAAAATCTTTCTTTTATGTCCAAATAGTCAGTATATTCACATTAAAACATCTGCTCCCAACTATTCAGTGCCTGAATTATCTAATTTAAAATAAAGGATGTAGGGAGGAAGTTGTCTTTATGCACTGATAAAGGACAGCGGTTTGCAGACGTTGTATGTGGTACTCAGCTAATATTCATGATATACCTCGTATGTTCAAAGATTGTAATAGTTGATGCAAAGATAGAACAAAGGGATGGAAGGATCATTTCTTTCCCCCTGCCTGATAGGGTATCTGAGACATTCCAAGTGGCAGGACTGAGGAAGAGAGAGAACTAAATGTTTCTTCCATCTTCTCAGCCCCATGAGATATGTGTGAATGATAAGGAGGCTGCCCTTCCCTATTTCTGCTCTGCCTAACATGCCAGAGTCCCTTTGCTCACTCACGTGCTTTTCATGCATTGGACTAGCGCTTTGTAGGATCCTGATAGCAAAGGATTCAACTTCAGATGTCTGCAGTCAACACAAAGAAGTTGTGGCGGAGATTAGCTAATGCATGCAGTGTCAGGGGCCGAGCTGAAAGTGAATATACTTAGAATGTACATGAGTAGGTGTGAATAAGGCTGTCTCCATGAAGTCGGTATACTGGGAGACTGGTGTTTTTGTTGCATCTCGGTTCAGCTGTTCTTGGAAGGGAAAAGAAAAAGAGTCAGTACAGATAAGACACAATATATTACAAGTCCAAAAGATCTCAAAAGGAGAATAAACAAGATGAATGAAATTACAGGGCAGTATCCAAAGCAACCCTACCACTAATATAAACTTCTTTGACTTCATTTGAAAATAATGATAAAACATGTTTCATTTTTACAGGAATGAGGCACAGAAAGCCCTGAGATTCCCTCACCCGTCTTCTCCAGTACAGCTAGGCAGAGACATTCAGAAGCTTTCACTTCGATTTTAGATTGTTGTTAGTTGCGAGGTCGCATCCGCCCCATTGTGACCCCATGGACAACATTCCTCCCCTCCTGTCCTCCACCATCCCCCTGAGTCCACTTCAGCTCACACCAACGATTTTGTAATTTCCCAAATGTAATTTTGGGAAACTGTGGTTAGTCTTAGCTGAAACAAGGCCACTGTGTGTTGCCATGTTCTGTGCACCCAGGATGGGTTTGTCACGGTGGTTTATTTTTGGCTTACAAGCCACCATGACAACCTGTGGTCCATCCGTGTTCTTGTTTTCTCACAGTGGGTTGCTGTTCGTTGTGAGGCAAACCCAACTGCAAGGGAGACACATGGCAATAGACACAAAAGCTCCTTGCTACTCCTGCAGACCGGCTGGCAAGCGGCTGCCAACGCCAGTGAGCACAGAAGTAGCGAAGTGGCAATTCAGAGCCCCTGGTGAAGGCTCTTCTCACCAGACTCTCCCTGGCTTGATTTTTCCAGTGAAATTTGTGTGTAATTTGGGTGTGGGCAGATCATGTTCAGAATCCCATATGGCATCCTCCAAGGAGTCCTCCCAGTATGTTGGAGATGCTGCTTGTCATCGCACCTCCTTAAAAATATAAATACTATAATGTGTACAGATTGGTTTTTTCCGATCCACCCTGCCATGCTTGTGCAAATTCAATGGAGCCTATTTTAGCACAGCAGGTCCCTGGAATAGCTATTGGTGTGTACTGTGTGTGTGGCAGCAGGGAAAGGGGTTCAGTGTGGCACTGTGTGTTTCCTAGCAAGTGTACAAGGCACACATGACATGCCCACTTGCCTTCTGCTCTTTGATGTCATTCTGTGGTGGCCAAGTGCCCTCTCTAAAATCACATGGGCCCCTGGGGATCAGAACTGAGGATCAGGTGGGAGCCCCTCCCTCATGCCAGGGCATGCCTAGGGGAGGGCTCCCGCCAAATAGAAATGAATTAGCTTTGGAATTTTCCCAAACAGGCTCTGCACATGTGTGCAGAACCCATATGCGTGAATGCTCATATGGCCACTCAAAGAACAACAGTTACAAATAAGCAACCTGCCTTTACTCTCCTAGCTCTCTACTTAATGGGATGAGCCCATGTTTTAATATTATGAAAGGAGGGAAAATATCTTTCTTCATACTGTGCATAAATTTGTATACTTTTCTTAAGCATCACATATTTTCCAGGCTAAGCAGTCCCAGATGTTGTAATCTATCCTTGTAGGGAAGTTGTTTCTGCTCCTTGATCATTTTAGCTATCCTTTGCTGCACTTTTTTCAACTTTCCAACTCTTTCTTTACATGCAGTGACAAGAACTGTACTCAGTATTTCTTGTATTGTCACACAATCAGTTTATATAAAGGTAGTATCATCTTGACAACTTTATTTTCAGTTCTTTTCCTAATAATACTTAACCTAGCATTTGCCCTTCTCACAGCCATCATGCACTAGGTCAAACATTTTTATCATGATGTCTACCCCAACCCCATAGTCTTCTCTTTGGTTAGTCACTGCTAGCTCAGATTTCATCAGCTTATTCTTGAAGTCTTCATGGCCACTTCTCTACTGACTCCTAATTCCAGATTATGTATAAATAGTCCGAAAAGCACTCGTCCAGATACAGATCCCTGTGGATCTGTGTTCCTCCTTCCATTGGGATAAATTCCCATTTATTATGGTTTCTGTTTAACCAGTTATTAATCCAGAAAAGGATCCCTTAGTGAGATTTTCAAACAAAGCACTGAACAAATCTACTGCAAGATTTGTTTCATGGTCCAGAAAATGGGTAACAGAAGTCAAGACAGGGGAACCAGCATCAGGGAAACAAAACTCAAGGCAGGGCGGAATCCAAACTGAACCCTGGAGCAAGTTCTGGAGGGAAGAGCTTGCTTTTATATAGTTCTTACTGCAGGGCTCCCAGCTGGAACTCCAGCAGGGCCTGGGACCTATCTTGTGAATACTGAGGTAGATTTTCTGGTTCTGGCTACCATATGGAGTCCCAGAGCAGCCTAGATCGTGACCATTTGGAACAATGTAAATGATATTGGTTACCTGAAGGAGCGCTTACATCCATATTTGCCCAGTCGCCCCCTGAGATCGGCGGGAGAGGCCCTTCTCCGGGAGCCCTCCGTGAGAGAAATTAGGAGGGTGGCTACTCGGAGAAGGGCTTTCTCAGCGGTGGCGCCTAAGTTATGGAATGCGCTCCCCAGAGAGGTCCGCCTGGCGCCGTCGTTATTTGTTTTTCGGCGCCAGGCTAAGACCTTTTTATTTAAGCAACATTTTAAGTGCTAAATACAATTGAATTTTATCTGGCCAGGGCGGCTTATTTTATAATGTGAGTTTTAATCAAGATTATTTTATATGGATTTTAACTTGTTTTATCTATGTTGTAAGCCGCCCCGAGGCTTCGGCGAATGGGGCGGCATAAAAATGTTTTAATAAATAAATAAATAAATATTGTAGAAGATATAGACCTAAGTCTGTTGCTGGAGCTTAATACCTGCAGCTCAATATATGTTGTTGTCATTTTAAGAGATCCCCTTTCCCTTGACAGAGGGTACCATGGGATTGAGGGCATAGCAATGCTTATTGAATATGCAATTTACGAATGAGCACAACTAAAAAAAATAAGATTTCTCAGTTGGTGTGCATTGGAGTGCACCACAAACTTACATTTTGTATATACTTCTGTCAAAGGAAAATGTTTGGAGAATTTATTTATACTAATTGTTTACCATGGTGAATGTTCAAAATGTTTTAAATATAACATTTCAGGATAAACTTAGACTATAGGTATTATTTACTATGACTGCAATGTTTATGTATACTTAGGTAACTTGGCGTAGTTACCTATGTTTATATTTCTCATAATGAATGTTTACTCTATTTACATTTATATATAACACATGTTTGTTTATATTTATCTAGTTTACTATGTATGTTTGTGACAGTACAATCGCAAACATTGTACTGTAAAATGTTTCTAATTCATATTGGGCCTCTTTGGGCCTAACTACCAAGGTATGAAAAATATGTTTGCATTAATTGTTGTCTATCTTTACAACCAATACAGTGAATATGGGTACTTTATTAACAATTTTAAGATGTTGAATTGAGTAAAGAATCATCGTAGAAATTGCTGTTCATGTAATATTCAAAAGAATATCAACTGGAGGAAGTTGCCATCACATAATGCAATGGCTTCCCAGAGGTAGACAAAGTGTGATAACGCTTACTGCAGATTTATGGGACTGCGACTGGTTGCCACCCTCAAGAGTAGGCTCAAGTCAGTCTCCTCAGTCCCTTAGTGCTATCAGTCCCTTGGGGATGACTGACCCAGGATTCCTAACCTAACCTGCATTGGGTTTCTTTGCAACCCTGCTGTGTCCTTATGGGGACATGACTTAGGCCCCGGGCTTTGCCCAGCACTTTGCATATGGCCCAATCCTTCAGCCATTGCTAGCATGAAGATGTGCTAGAGGTTAGCCTTTGTGAACCCTCCCCCCTTTCCACCCCACAATGCCCAGTCTGGGCTTTGGTGCAAAAAGATTGGTTAGCGTTTGAAGCAAAAATCACAGAATGGAAAATAGGGTCAGTCGGTTTCAAAGTACAAGGAACGAGTGAGCCTACAATTGCAGTTCAGTGGCAGAGAAACAAAACGTGTCCTGGCTGTCCACTGCCCTCCAGTAAGCTGCCTCCCTAGTTCTGTGGAGACGCACATCCCACCTTTTAACATTTCCTCTGGTGCCATTATCAAGTTCTCCCTACTTGCTTGGAGACCTGCACCCCAGCACTGTTGCCAAGAAGAGCCAGGCCTCTGCATATATTTTAAGGATTTTTTTTATAATAAAGCTTTTTAAAAAGGTATGACTGTAGTTTTGTAGACATTGTAAAAGGAAAGAAAAACCTTTCCTCCAACCACCAGTATTCTATGTATGAATACTAAATTATTCTCTGCAAGCCTATCCCTATTATAGCCAAAACAGACTACCACAAACAAGAGGCAGAGCTTAGGAAACCCTGGATTTGCAAAAGTACAAAAAATATTTAGGGAGGAGAATTAAAATGGGAGGGGCAAAACAGTGAAGAATGAGCATGTGCATTGAGCAAAATGTTGACAGACTTGTGGGGTGCAGGAGGGAAGAGACAAGAAAAACTGAGAAGGAATGGAATCGAGTATCATGGAACAGGCTAGAACCTTGACTGGATTGTTCCATGTTGCAACATTTTGTTGCAGTTCTCACTTCAGGTTGCTATTGGTTTTATATGTGGCATGCTGCCTGAAATCTCCAGATTTTCATTTCCCCCAAGCCATTATGCCCACAGCTTTTAAAAGTGTACTTTAATTTCCCCAAGAGCAGTTAGATGTGCTGCTGTCTTAGTAACATGTTTCAAAACATCGACTGATTTGTAAAGTAACCACAAATGTAGTGAACCATTAAAGAGAAACATTCCAGTGACATGAACAATAAAAAGGTAAATTCATGCCTTAGGCAATCACTTTTTATTGAGTGTATACTGTTTGAAGTTGAATAGCTTCTGGCACATGTAATTATTGATAAACTAGCTGACTTGTTTTTACTCTGCTCCTTTTTCCTTGCCCCAAATGTACCGAAAAGCATTTCTCAAGAGGCAGCCTTTGCACTTGAAAAGATCCTGATTTATTTATGGTGATAACCATTTTCAGAAGCAAATATGTGAGTTGTTTGGTTGCAGCATTATTAAGGAGTCCAAAGAAAGAGAGCTGTGGCTAAGTCCTCTTGTGACACATATTTAAGCATTTAACAGACACTGGTTTCCAAAGAGCTAAAAGCAAAAGTAGTTTGACATAGAAGAATAACAGTCACACCTTCTCACTCTGAGCTGGCATTAGGGCCAAAAGTGGGCATGAGAGGAGAAATAGGTACAATATAGGACCCCTCCCTCATCCCATTGTATCCCACTCTGTAGCAGCTTGGGGGCTGAGCTGTATTTTAAACTTCAGAAAGAGTACCATAGGAAAGAGTTTTAAAATCTTCCCCTAGAACTTTAGCCCCAATCCAAATTAGAGCATGGGGCAGTGGGAGATCTCCTCATGAATATCCCACACTGAAAAAAGAAGTTCAAATATTTTAATAGTCAACTAGTGCAAAAAACCTGGTAAATGTTTGAATTTGCTGTGCACACACACTGAAAACAAATTAAGCAGAAATAGTGTTAATCCAATTAGTAATTGTGTAATGAGGAAAGCAGCAAGGGTAGATTCCTAGGACTCTTGATTCAGGCTTCTGGAATATCTAGGGAAGTTTGCTATGCCAAATTTCATATTCTATACCATATCATATTCTATACCATATCATTCTGTGGTATCCTTGAAGACGTCAGCTCTTCCTTCTGCTTATATCAACAGAACATCAGGGGTGCACATCCTTGGAGCCCCCCATTGTTGGGTGCAGGACCAGGTTCTACACATTTGTGCAAGTACACACCCCTACACAAATGTATGCAAACACTTCCCTGTAACCCGCACGCACACACCCACACAGATATACACATTTGTGAATTACCCACACAACACACACTCCACCGTACCACAGCCACGAAGCGTATACACATATATACATAGACATGCGCATACACACATACAAACATCCCTGCCTGCAGAGAATCACTTAGGAATCACTGGGAGCTGGCAGAAGCTTTTTCCTCCCCTTTCCCTGTCCCTCCACGGGGTTTGCTATTTTTCTGTGGCTTTTGCTTCTCCCTGCCACATGCAATCTCCAGTGAGATCACGGATTCTCTGTCATTGCTAGTTATAAAAGAACAACAATCTGGCAGAAGAGGTTACTAGAAAAAAGGAAAAACAAAAGCATCTCCTACCCTCCCCCACCCAGCATGGTTGCTGCTGATCAGCTGTGCTTTATGAGAATTTGGATAGGGGCCCCATGTTTTGGGGACTCACCAGGGACAACTAAGGGCTGCATGCAGAACACGGATTATGTACACCTGGTTAACATCTGTGAGTGCTTATATATTCATCTCAGCCTCTATGCTGAGAAAAAAAATTGCAGCCTCATTTCCTTGAAGTAGTTAGCAGTAATTTATATTACAACAAGCAGATGTCAGGTACCGTGATAGTTTTTAAAATCTCTACTGAATCTTTGGGCTAATGATCAAGGTTTCTTTTCTTAGTGTTCTCTCCATTTATTGGAAGCAAGATTTCAATCCTGAAATACTTACTACAATCCTAGAATGAAAGTAAGCCTTCCTGAACACATTAAAACTTACTTCTAAGTTTTACTTACTTTACCTACTTCTAAGTTAATTTGCTCAGGATTGGTCTGAAGGCTGAACTTTTTTAAGGGTCACATTATTTTGTTCATTCAAAAAAAAAAGTGCACTTGCAGATTTGTGCTTCAGATGGAATGTGTAAAACACGGACTCAAGAATCCTGCAGATGAATCCCACCTTCCTTTAAGGAATCTAAAAGGTACTACTGTTGGTCCATACACATACATTGGCACAGGTCCCCTAAATCAGTGAGACTTTTATTGTAAGAAATCACATAGTGAAAGCTTAATGGTTACAATCTTCAAAAAACCTATATCTAGTGACAATTAGTTATAG
This sequence comes from Varanus komodoensis, assembly GCF_004798865.1. Classification (NCBI taxonomy): domain Eukaryota; kingdom Metazoa; phylum Chordata; class Lepidosauria; order Squamata; family Varanidae; genus Varanus; species Varanus komodoensis. The sequence continues at coordinate 22,962,607 of NW_025335505.1, read as the reverse complement.
GCTTCATAAGTGATTCCACAACAGTCCAGATATTACTAATAAGTAGCAACTTGTTTCCATGTTGATCCAGGCAACTTGTTTCCCTGTTGGTATCTCTGTGGCTCATGATACAAGACAAGAGGCTGACTGATTCCTGATATCAGCCTTCCCAGGCCTTTGAAGGCATGTTTTCTACATCAAATCCGTATCTACAGATGTTTACGTCAACTTCAGAATTGTCATAACCTCAACTTACATAGGTCTAGGCCTATAATACTTAAGAGTCAAGACAATTTTAAAAGTTTAGAACTGAGAGAAGGAGACGTTGACAGCCATGACTTCTGCTTTAGTATATCTGTGCTACATGGACTTAAGCACAGAAAAGTCCAAGAGTCTGCAAACCCCCAAGAGACAAAAGTCCACCTTTTGAAGGAGAGTCCAAGTGGTGAGTGCCTCAAGATCAAATAGTAGTAAACTCCAGTGGAGAGATTTCCAGGCTGTAAAGATAAGAATGCTTCTAGCAAAGGCTGAAATGCCTGGGCACTGCCTTCCTCCTAAACAACCAATAAAGTGCATCAGTGAGTTCCCCTGCAAACAGGCAGCTCTCTTCTACTGCGTTCCTTGCCTAGGCCAGCATTAGCAGTGGGAAGCATTAAATTGCCTCTCACCTGTTTTCCCTTGAGGACATTGATGGGGATAATTCATACTAATGAAGACATCCCACAGATTCTATCCATCCATCCACATATTTATATGTCGCCTATAACTGCCAGAACAGCCTTCCTAGGCAGCTCACACAAGAGACCCAAACACTTTGGACCACTCCTAATCAGATTCTCATTACAAATTATAAGGACCAGCAATGGGTGCCTTATACAAATTATCACATTTTATCCACACACAACTCCATTGAGAAAAGTGACCCTATGAAATTTCAAATTGCCAAATTCCATTCCAGGAATGTCATGGCTTGAGTGAAGATTTAAACTTGTGTCTTTCCAATCCAAGTTTTTGTCTCTAGACACTACTACTCCAGGCCCAGTTTGTACATGAATTAACCATGCAGGCCATAGGAAACGCAACTTTAGCACCAACCTGCTATATTTTTAAAAATCTAGGCTTGAGCCTAAACGTAAAAGAATGATGATAATATTGTGGGAGATCTTTGATCAGTACCAAAAAGTAGGGTGAGATTTCTTTTACATGTTTGTACCATTCTGACTTAGTTGATAAATGTTTGCAGTCAAATAAAACAATTTAAAACTATGTAATAATTATCTCCTATGAAAGAATAAGCTGCATTTTGTGATCAAATGTTGAATGCCGAAAGGTAACTGAAAATGTGGCAAGGTCTCTGCAACTGCTGTCATGCAGCAAATGTTAAACCATTTCTCATGATCATTTCCCTGATATTGCCCTTAATATATTCAAACCTTCATTTTAATAATGACCTTTAGTGATATGAACCTTGATCCATCGAGTTGCCATTCACTTGCAACGCATCTCCAAATCCCCTTTTTATGCATTTGAAATCAACACATGCTTTCGTTGAATTTATGCATGTGTGTAGAAGGAGATGTAATTTACACACATCTGTTCAAATATGCATTTCAGATAAACTTGGTACTGGTTCTCATAATGTGGCTTGAGGTTTTGACGTGTATTATATCCCCAAAGTACACACCAGATGGTATTTATTAGAGATTTAATGGAAATGAAGTTTAAGGATGTTGAGCTTTTGTCTTAAGTCTCTCATTTTAAAGTCATAAAACAGTAATGATCTGAAGCTATAAATCTTTAATGAAGTTTTGTACAAGGTTTCATTTGTATGGGAAGTGTATACTATTTAAAGCTGAGTAAGCCTGAGCAGGGTCCCGGCTGAAATTATTCTTTGAAGGAAATCAGTGATGAAAAGTAGGTGCAAGAAGCTTTTAAGCTGTGTTTACTTGCTAAGGAACCCACCTCTAGGAGCCTGTGCTACTGCCATGGAAACCAAAAGATAGCTTATTTCACCAGCATATAGTTGAAGTCAGATAATTATGTTAGATATTTTAAATAAAACTCTATGTCATTAAGCTCGAAAGGAAAAAGCCAAAGAAAGTTGGAAAATCTTAGTTTGTCATCACGCATAAATCCGGTCTGTCCAGTCATTTTTGTTAATCATTAAGAAAAGTGTCAAAGAATAGTCTATGTTCCCTGTTTTTTAATAATGGCCATGTAGTAGTGTTTAATTTTTTTTAAGAGATAGAAGTATCATATTGTGGATACAGATCAAGAATTACCAGTATTGTGCCACCTGATAAAAGTTTTGAAGTATTGTTTTTTGGGGGATTGTATGTTTTTGATTTAAGTTTAAGGCTGCATAATTTCAGCCTCATTGCACCTAAGGTGTGGTATAGTCACTTTTACAACTTAGCAATATACTACACTGGCTGGAGATTATTATTTATTGCGATGTGGCTGTAACTATCACACTGGTTTTTACTAGTTGTAACACACATCTTCATAAGATGGATGATAAAATTCTTCTCACCACTAAGTATGATGTTAATATTGAAAGACAGCTTACCCATTGTGATAAATTATCAGTTGATAAATGACTTGCAAGATTTGTTGCACCATCAAATAAGCAATGTTGCCAGAAAGTTAAATCAGTGTTACATATAAGATAGCACCACTGATTGTAGGCAGAATTCTAGATGTTTGAGTGACATAAATTGTGATTAAAATGAAAATCTACCATTAGGGTTGTTTGCATATTTAATCTGAGGTTGCTGGAAATTTTGCCAATGCATGTGCCCTGTACAATTCAGTGAGGGCACACCACAGATTAAGTCGGATAAAAGTGACTCACCAAGAATGTAGGTGACAGAAGACTTCTGCTTGGGAATTGGCTAGCAGCATGCAACAAGGGTAGAAAAGGGAAAGAGATGAAAAATACAAGGGCAACGTATTCTGACTCAAAATCCTGGTTTGGAAAGAGGGTCATTTGAGTGGTCCATTAAGATAACTTGGTTCCACACACTTCAGTGCTTTAAAGGTCATACCAAGCACTTTTAATTGGATACTATTGATTAAGACAGGCGGCTGTATCAGAGACAGCTCTAGTAGTGTAAGATTTGTAAACAAGATATGACAGGGAAAAGCTGGCATGTGGCACAGTGGAGATGGTCTTGTGCACACTGGAAAGAATTCGTTAGTGTTTGACAACACTGTACAGAAACAATGATGACTTTTGTAAAGTTTGCAGGATAAATAGCAGTTTTAAATGCTCTACAGAGCTCTGTCATAAAATATAGAACAAGCATGTCAGACAGAAAGTGCAGCTGCATTTCAGTGCAGTGTTTCAGTGTTGCATTGAACTGAGGATGCAGTAGTTGGTCTTCTCTTTCTCAGATATGTATTGTAAATTCCCGATTCTTCTAGTGAGGGAATCACATTTAATTTTTTCATTCAAAATTGAAAGGGCACTGGAGTAATTGCATTTTCTCTTACACGGGCTACTAATTCTGTATTCCTTTTCTCCTTTTAAAATGTATTTCTATTACATGTCTGTAAGAATGTTAGGGAGAGCAGAAAGCACTTTTTAAGAATGAGGTCAGACCCGTTTCATTAGGTTTTAGTATTGAATTAAAGCTAGTCCTTCCTTGGTTTTTATTTTGTTTGGAATAACTTTGTTAGAGGAAAATGAATCTTTAATAACCATATTCTCACCAATAGGACATGCTAAGTGTGTGTGTGCGTGTGTGTATTATAAAATGACAGTCAAAGAGGAGATTGTTCTGTGGAACACATATAATGGACATTTCACTGATTTTAGCATGAGCACGACTGATATTTACCATTCATGTTCCCATAGAAACAGGGAAACACACATGCGATGGATGGCAGTGTCGTTGCTGTAGGTATTACATGCTTTCGCTGTTGCCAGCTGTGTCATTAAAATGACTGGTATAACTAACTGTATAAATTTGTTTTGTCAAATGTAATGCACTTCTTGTTAATCTTTAAGATGTAGACAGTGGTACTTACCATTCATTTTTAGACCAATAGTCTCTGTTAATTCTGTCAGGGATGCTGATCTTGCCTATATGAAGCAAGAATAGAATTTATAATTCTTCGATATTATAATTGTGGAATACATATACCTGCATGTCCTGGAAGAATTCAGAAGTACATTTAACACACATTTAGTGCATATGCTTAGATACATTGACATTGCTGTGATGGGGTCAGTCCGGTATTCTGTATGACATCCAAACAGCTTGTGGCCAAATGAATGAATGAAGGAATGTGGGGTATGGAAAGGTATTATTTATTTATTTTATTTTCCATTTGTATATTATAGCAAGCAAGAATTCTTAGCTTATCCTGTGTTGCTATGAATGAGCAAAATGCATCCATGTATAGCGCATTTCTTCCCATTTGGCTCTTACCTTTGCACAAGTAGGTAATATCAGTCAAGAAGAGATAGCTTGTTGTGATGTCTGAAGCTAGGATTCTGGTTCATTATTCCCTTTCAAGCAAGTGTTCAAATGCCAACAACAAACCCTGGTTTGTTTGTTTGTTTGGGAATAACAAAGTAGGATCTAAGGTTCAAGTGTCACAATAAGCTATTGCTTCCTGGTTAGTGTCACCTGATTGCACAAAGAGAGGATCAAATATGATGCATGTACAACATTGGTTCATATTACACCAGGACAAGCCAGCAATTATGGCTTATCTGTATGTGAATATAACCATTGTTTTCCTTTGTACTTTCCCAAGAGGATGTTTCTGCAGTCAAGTCTTGGAAACTGCTGTGTAGAAATACTCTGAACTGCTATAGCTTAGTTGGCCATCTCATTTTGTCCTGTGTCTTACTCAGCCTTGGCAATTGCTCTGTGTCCTCAGTATGTGAATATTATGTATGGAATAGCAAAAGAATGAAATTATTGGAAAGACTCTCCTCTTCCCACTACCTTTTTAATATGCAAGGCAGGGAGTGTTTAAAGGGAAGGAAGGACTTCAGCCTTTCCAAGTCCTGTCTTGCTCTATTCTTCCCAACTTCTCATTTCCGTACTTAAAGGTGTGGTCCTGTGCATGCTTAGAAAAAAAGGCATTCAACAGCCAGCGTGCTCCAGCCAGAAAAAAGACCTCTGGTCCCCAGATGTTACAGCCAGCTTGGCTGGCTTGGGTATGTGGAGAGTTGTAGGCCTTTCTTCTGTCCAAACATGGATAGGATTGTGCTCCTAATGTTCAGCAGAATAGCAGTATTTGACTCATGGCCAACCTTCTTCAAATGCAAAAATCAATCCGACAAGTACCAGTACCAAATAACCTCTGTATACATTATTTTAATTCCCTGAATACTATTTTCCTGCAATTTAAAATTATGTTCACAACCCTGCAGTTTATCCATATTTGCAGTGAGTGGCTACACTAAGGAATGCACTGCCTTACTTGGTCTCTGGTTATAATTGAATATGGTACCAAATCAGGAGTTTTTTTCACATTTTCTCCCCCATCCCCCAGCTGTATCACTCTTTCCACAGTATCCAGCACATGGTTACCAAAACTTTTGTTCCACTTTTTAGATCTCTATTTTCTGTTGAAAGACAAGTGTATGTTCCATTTCAAAAATTATCCCATTTTTAACTCGGTCTCTTGATAGACATCTATGTTACAAGTACAAAGCAGTTTAATTTTCCTACAAGAACCCTGGGATTTTTAGTTTGTGCAGCCTGCTGAGAATAATCTATTGGAAATCTAAGCCCCTTCACAGAACTAAAATTCCAAGTTTTCTCCATAGGAAACCATAACAGTTAAATGACTTTAATGTTGTTGTGGAGATTTCCCTTATATGTACATGTTTAATAGCTGCCATTTTCCATAGTCAAAAGCAGAATTTGAACAGCCTGTCAAGAACTTTGAGGAGTTATGATGTAACACTCTAAATGCCTGGTATTTTGCTAAAGAAAAAAAACCTAATGTCCAGTCCTCAATTTAACACCTTTTGTTTTTATTCATTACAGAGTGCCTGGAATAACAATTGCTACAGACATTATTTGTGGGTTTCCAGGGGAAACAGATGAAGATTTTCAAGAAACCATGAAGCTTGTAGAAGAGTACAAATTTCCAAGTCTTTTTATTAACCAGTTTTACCCACGCCCTGGGACTCCTGCTGCTAAAATGCATCAAGTTCCAGCCCAAATAGTAAGATTTTTTTCTTCTAATTCCTGAAAGATACATTATATGTGATGTAATATACCATAGAATGGCTACTGGATGTTAACTTTACCTGTGGATTTTATCTTGCAAGGTATTGAGAGTATAATAATTCTAGTTTGGTTTGATTAGTCTCATTCAATTCAGAGGGGGAGGTTTGGAAAATTCTTTATTATTTAATATTTTGTAAAATTTAATGTGAAATACAGTCTGCTAATTAGTTCATGATCAGAATTAGAGATGGGCTTGATTATGGTTTATTTTTGCTTAACCAGATTCATATAATTATGATGCAAAGCAGAAAGATGATGGGGTAGGGGAATGTCAAGGTAAAGGTGAGAAAAGATATGAGGATGGGATGTGGAACTTGCCAGTTTCTTCCCAATGATCAAATTCAGACTGTTGAAGCATGCCTAACCATTTTTTTTTGAGGGTGGGGGGAGCTCTGGAAGTATCAATATCTTTGCACACATCAGCTAATATACTCCAAGATGGACTCAAATTTACCTTTTTGCTAAGCGAAGGAATATTTCCATTTTCCTTTTAATCTTTTCATGTGTGCAATTGGCCCGGGTTACCTGATCAGACCCTTACAGGACTGTTTCCCCCAGGACCTGGGTAGGGCTGTGATTCAAACACACACACCTAATTCATCTACCCATTCTTTCAGCTTGTATGGCCAGTATTCCATTTCTTCTGCTTTATCTGTAATCTTCCAGGTTTGAAGAGGAGAGTTGCAGATCATGAGCAGTAGACAGAATTCATAGTGGAGACCACTTAAATTTTCCCAAGCAGAGAACTCTGCTTGCACAATGGGGCCTGCATTCCCACACCTCCTCAATACAGACCCCAACACCACCTAGACTGCTATGCCTGAGCCTAGGGAATCTTCCAGAATGAAGTGGATTTGGCTTGACTTGCACAAGATGGTGGTAGGCTCTCTCACACTGGAGACATTCAAAAAGAAACTGGAGAGCCATCTGAGTGGGATGGTGTTAATTGGTGTCCTGCAATAGCTGCGGGTTGGACTTGATGGCCTTCATGGCCCCTTCCAACTCTACTATTCTATGATTCTATGAGATGTCTCTATCTTAATGCTTGTGATTTCGCCTTTCCACTGCACCTTCCTGAGCCATGACCCCTGTTGTCCTTGAGGGTCCCTGACTCCCAGGGAGTACAACGAGGAGGAAGTAACAGGAAAATCCTCTGCATGAGTAGATTTCTACTTACACAATTTTGGATTTAGTTGTCTTTCCAGAAAGGAAAAAAAAAAAGTCTGCATCAGCCAACACAAAAGTTGGGGCATTCTCAGGGAAGATGAGACTTCCCCTTAGCTTAACCATCCGACTTCCCCTTTACTGCCTTGCCATCCTGTTGCCCATGCTGTTGCTGCTTCTGGCTGGATTCGGAGCTTCTTCTGAGAGAAGCTCCCATCTCCATCAAGAGGATGGAAACTCCCCCAAAGCTTGCCTCATTGCAGGTGCTTACCACCTGGCTTGGACTCTCAGCAAGCCCTCCTCTGCTAATTCCAGTTTGGTTCATTCCAGTAGCAATGAACTGGAAGAGAATGACTCCCAAGGTGGGGGTCACCCTTTTGAGGGGAAGGATGCTCTGGAAGAGTGCAAGGACAAGGGGCACCCTGCTAATAGTATAGCACAGATTACTGAAGCCAGGCTATTCCTGTTCAGATAGGGGCATAGCTGCTGCCCTTGAAGACTGTTCAGAAGCTGCAAATAGGGCAGCCAGACTAATAACCAAGATCAAAAGGGATGAACATATAACATCAATTCTGACTTGTTTTCATTGGTTGTCTATACAGTATACTTCTAAGCTCAGTTCAAGGTCCTGGTTTTAATTTATCAAGCCCTGTATGGCTTGGGGTCACTGGATAGAACACCTCTCCCAACTGCAGTGTACCCAGATACTGTGATCAAGAACTGGGGCATGGCTTTGACTGCTACTTTCCATGGAAGCTCAGTTGATAGCAACAAAAAAGGATAGCCTTCTCAATGGTAGCCCCCAAATTTTTTGCGGGGGAATCCCCACTGAGGCTTGGTTGATGTCCTTTCAGGGCCAGGTTTAGACTGTCCTCTTTGACAAAGCATTTTATCAGCTCTAAATATGTCAAGGTATAAAGTCAGCTATTTTTGATGGTAGCACTCTTTAAAAGAAAGTCCATTTTGTCAAACTGTGTGTTGAGTGACTATCAGAGTCAACGTAACTATTAATAAAATGTAAACTTATTTTGAATCCATAAATGAGTGAACCAGTTATCATGTATTATTGGATTGTATGTGGTTTGGTTCCATCTGTCTAGGGACATTCTTAAGACAAATGAAAATTGTGGGCTTCTTAACATTCAGTACTTGGTTTATGATACAAAAGTTGCTTCAGACAGTAATCTGGAAGCATTGTTTCTTGGTTCTGGAAGTACAATAGACTGGCTAGATCTTCAGTGATAAAGAAAACATGTGTTTGGAGGTATTTTTCTCCCTACTGAGACCTTGACTGAAATTAAACTATTTTCTGCCTCAATCTTGATAAGACACAAGTGGAATAGCTAGGGCTATATGTACATAATACTTTTTGGAAAGCTGCTTGGTCAGAGAGATCCAAACAGCTGGGTTTTCAGCTTCTTTAAACGTTCTATGTGGGTAACCTCTAAGGCTTGTAAGGGACTATTAGACCCTATTAAAACCTCCTGGTGTTGCACCACTTCCCCACGGTGGCCATGGCCAAAAGTGGCTGTGCAGCCGCATTGCAGTAGGTGCAGCTCTGCCAAGGAAACAGGACACATGATCTCGTGTGAGCCCTCATCGGCATGGTGGCAATCTGATGGCATGCAGGGTTATGTGCTGCCAGCCTTGCTCAGGAGATCTGCTCTTGGATTGAGAAAATACCATTCGACAGGGAAGGGCTCTTCTGCTCTGGAACAGATGAACAACTGCACACCATCCAGAAGGCCAGGGTGACAGCCATGTGCATAGGATCCAGCCCCTTCCAGCCTACAAGAGCACATAAGTGGCCATGGGGTCAACCCATGCATTACCAGGCTCCCAAACAATATTTCTGGATGCCAACAACAACAGCACCCACCCACCGAGACATCCTAACAGAGGAAGTTAATAGTTTACTAGCAAAAGGGTTGATCTGTTCAGTTGACCAATCCAAAGTACCACATGGTTTCTATTTGAGGTACTTTACTCTTCTGAAGATGGCAGTTTCCATCCAATATTAGATCTTCAGGGAGTCAACTACTTTATCCCAAACAAGAAGTTCCTAATGGTCTCTCTACAGTCTCCTGAAAATACTGCATGGAAAATCAGGGGACCCTACTAAATGGAGCAAGTTGTGGAGGGTAGGGTGGAATCCTAAAAATTAGAGAGACCATCAATAAACAGAAAATACCTTTCTCTCTTAAAGCAAATCCTGGATTCAACCCATCAGATTTAAAGAGAATATTCAGATTCACTATAAAACCCAGATGAATCACAGAGGTTCTTTTTGGAATTGAAACATTACAGTAACTAGCTTCTCTGAAAGAGAATATTTTGAATATTTTCAGAAAATCTCTGAATATTTAATTCACTTTCTAGGAAATAACATCCTTGATGTATTATCCTTGGGCTGCCAAAGTCCCTTAGATGCCATCTATACTGTTGGCCAGAGAAAGTGGCATGAAGGAGCGCTTGCATCCATATATGCCCAGCTGCCCCTTGAGATCGGCAGGGGAGGCCCTTCTCCAGGAACCCTCCATGAAAGAAATTAGGAGGGTGGGTACTCAGAGGAGGGCTTTCTCTGCGGTGGCGCCTAAGTTATGGAACGCGCTCCCCAGAGAGGTCCGCCTGGCGCCATCATTATTTGTTTTTCGGCACCAGGCAAAGACCTTTTTATTCAAGCGGCATTTTAACTGTTAACATTATTGGTTTTATTTGGCCAGGGCGGCTTATTTTATACTGTATTGCTGTATTTTAATTTAATATTTATATTTTTAATTTATATTATAATTATTTTAACCGATGATGTGAGCCGCCCCGAGGCTTCGGTGAATGGGGCGGCATAAAAATGTTTTAATAAATAAAATTAATTAATTAATTAAGCAAACACAATTTCCCAGGAATTTTCTCTAATATTTTGTTTTCTATAAAGCCTTTAGTATTGACCAGCTCAATTGTATGTTTTAGAAGCACATGGATGTTGCTTGAATTATTTTTTATTAACTGTTTCAAAGCAAAACCTCAGCAAATACAGTGGCAGAATAAGATAAACAAAATCAAATAAAATGTTATAGTTTTGTTGAATAAAGTTTAACATAAAATCTAGTATCATCCGTAACCCTATATGCGTATATGTATTGTATATCCTCCGTGTCTCTCTCTCTCTCTCTCTCTCTCTCTCTCTCTCTCTCTCTCTCTCTCTATATATATATATATATGTATGTATGTATGTATGTATGTATGTATTACGTGTAGCAAACCTTTGGTTAAAGTGATTATGCATAGACTTCAACAAAGGCATCCCAGATGTCCTTATATTTGTCCATTCATAAATAATGTCTAAAGACCACCCTTTTGAAAACTGAAAGTTTCACTACGCCCTCCACCTATTGTGTTACAGCAGATGGCCAATTATCTTTCCAGTGCTGAAGTATTAGTCTTTAGCTGTGCAGAAAATCCATTTACATTGACCTTGTGTTAAATTCCAAGAGTGAGATAGATAGTCAAGAAGAACATGTGTATAATTCAGTAGTAAGCAACTTTCCATTACCTCCTCCCATTGGCAACACCAAAAGATATGAATAAGAGAAGCCTTAGCTGCACTGAACTTCCAACAATTGGCTGATTTAATTAAGCCCTTATCAAAAAAGACTTTGTGGCATCCAATACACTCAAAATATCAGTTTTGCAGAATTAGACTTAGCCTAAGATCCATTCATTGCCTCTTCTGAAATAGACAACAATGAAGAACACAATTGATTGGGCAAAATGGGCTACTGCAATTCATTATTCCATTCTTGCCTAATGCCCTGTAAATCATATTCACCGATAATAAATATTTATATACATAGATTATAGGTTGATGTAGCTATTCACCCTCAGTCAATACTTCCAATAACACAGGTGGTTTTGAAGCTGTGAAGCAGCAGGACTAAACATTAGGTTCTAACAAATATTTCAATTACATATGTTGTCAATCAGCTGTAGTTGGCAGTGTATGATTAGCACGCAAAGTGGAGAGTTGCAAAAAGTTATCACCAGAACCCACTGTTTTTGTTTTGCTTTGCTTTGTTCTGGCAATCTTTAAGTCCAGATTTCCCCATAGATTTAATTTTGCACACAAAAATAATTAAACTGCATTTGATATGAAAATATGTACCACCCTTCTTGCTGCTGTAACTGTAGGAGTTACTGTATTTGTGCAAGCAAAGGAATGCCGCCTAAAACATAAACAATTTGATGTATTACACTGATTTTTAGTTTACTTACCTTACCCCATAAACTTAGCTTTAAGGATGCCCGTCTATCCATGTCCCATGAGATCCCATTAATCAACTTACTCAAGTATAACTTGATCATTTGAGCTATATATGCAGGAAGAAGTATTCCCAAGTAAGTAATAAACTCAGCACAAAGCCTAAATTGCCAGTTGGTTAATGCTCTGTGGGGTATATTATCAGTTGAGACTTTGACCTGTTAGTGGAATAGCCAGATAAATAGCTGAAATTATAAATCATCTGCTGAAACATTTGATTGGTTCTGAAAATAAACATTAGAAGCTCATCAGCATTAAGACTGAGTTTATATTAGGACTGGTAAAAGTCCTTTTAAAATCCATCCGTCCATCATCCATAAATTTCCTCTTGTGCTTGGGCGATCCTACAAAATGAGCTGAGCCAAGAGAATGTCCATGTACACTTGCAGACCCCAAACACACAACTGGACACCTACCCTGTCACCTGCAGCCACCCAAAGACCAGTTGCAGGATTTGGAAGGGGGATGCTGTAAGCAGGCACATCAGGTGCAATTCTTGGTGACCGCACTGGGCATGAAAGAGGGGCATTGCTTGTACAACCCACAGGGCTCAATTCCTGCTAATTGCCCTGCAAACACTGGGAGCAGTCACCAGGAACTCAGACTCTGCACATCAGACAGGAATCTGGGGAGCTGAGTTCAGGAACTCCAATGGATTCCCACCTCCAAACAGATCTCTTGCATATCCCTAGCATTAGGGACACATTCATCAATGGTAGGGTTTGTCAGGGGTTCCGAACATAGGTCAGTTATCAATGGATAGGGCATTCCTCTTTAGTGCCTCTCTCAAGTGAGAAGAAACCCCCATTGGTCCTAACTCTGGCTCTTGGATTTCATATAAGATTATGACCCAATGCTGAATTTCTGGAGGGAGACCAAAATTCCTCAATGTAGAGAAATAAATTTTCAATGCTTTTTTTTTTTTAATCAAAGACCTCCACAACTAAAGTTTTTGCAGCTGTGTGTTCTCTGTCCTTATTTGATGCAATCAGATTTAGAAACAATCTGAGACTTATCACTGCCCTGCATTTTTTAAAAATTCTACCTGGTGCACTAACATTGTGATATCTTCTTATACTTTGTCAGCCTAAATTGCAGTTAATATTTTAATGCCAACATTAAGCATTGGTATAGTCAAGAGTGCAGTTAAGTGCAATCCCTCTTGGATTTAGGAATAACAATTCTATTGGCATCATTAAAAGCAGATGACAGAGATCCAAATTTAATGACAAAGCTATATAGATGTTGGAGCTTGGAAACTGGAAAATGTTTTATATCAATCAATTGGAAGTTGATCCAGACAAGGTGCTTTCCCTGTTTTCACATTGGTTATCACTTTCATAATTTCTTCCATATGCCAAGGCACCATCAAAGGCTACCTTTGTGAGGTAGCTAAGCATGGAAGATTAACATAATAAAAATAGTCCATTTCCTCCCTCTGATATTTCAAAACCTCTGTTACATGATGCTGAGTAGAAGTTTAAGAAATCTGTCTTAAGGCTGGGTATATATCTTGCCACTGTTGTCTTTAATCATGAAAATAGTATTCCAGTGTTCTTGTTGTCTAAACCAAAATGAGCCAAAATCATACTGAGATGTTCACCATTTTCCCACTATGCCTGCTGTAAACAATGCATCAAAAATTTCAACTCATATTTAACATACTGTACCTCCTGACACAGTTGTGCAAGAAAAGGTGGAAAACCGAATTATATTTTTCAGCTCTTCATTTAGAGTACTTTGTTGCTCCTTTTAAAAGGTATCTTTATGAGAGAAGTAGACAATAATTTGGCTCCAGTAAAGGCTTTACTAGCCTCCCACTCAATGGAATATTAGGTTGTACCCCCATTGCTTTCAAAATTTTATTGAATTTGATTTTTGAAAGTGTTTCATTTACAAAGAAACATTAAGATGCCAAAAGGCTGAAAGGACTGAATTGCAAATGCAGACAAACTAGAGCATTCCATCCTCCCATACCGAGCTTGGCCATCACAACAGATGCATCCCTTTTAGGATGAGGAGTCCACTGTGTCTGCTCAACGATTCAGAGGAAATGGGGTACTGCAGAGGCCTTGCACCACATAAATTATATAGAGCTATTTGCAGGCAGAAAAGCCCTCTTGGCTTTCTAAACTATGGTCTGCAACCTCCACATTCAGGTCATATCTGACCACACCACAGTGGTTGTATATATAAACAAACAAGGAGGCATGAGTTCCATCCCCTTAGCCCTCCTCGCCATCAAAATCCAGATTTGGTGTACCATACACAACACCACCCTATATGTAGTCCACATTGTGGACATGGACAATGTTCTAATGGACACCCTGAGCCACACCTTTACGATGTGCCACAAATGGGAACTTCATCCCACTATTCTTACATCTCTATGGGACAAATGGCACCTCCCTCCCCCACCCCCAATAGACTTGTTTCCCACATACCACAACACTACCTGCCATTGCTTCTGTTTTAGAGGCATGATTGGCAAAGGGTCGGTTGGCAAAGGATTCCTTGTCACATGGGCTGGGAACTTCTATCTGTTCCTTCTCTTCCCACTCCTCCACAAGGTCTTAGCAAAGATCCACCACAACCTCACAGACTGCATCCTGATAATGCCTTGGTGGTTCCCGCACCTCCTTTACCTTTCAGGCAACACCTTCCTATGCCTCCCTCTCCACCCTGATGTCATCTCACATGACTACAGGACTCTCCTACACCCAGACATACAAACCCTTTGCATCATGGCAAGGAAGATCCACCCATTCATACCACACTGACTGATGTACCTCTGGACATCCTACACATCTTGAATTCCTCTCAAAGACCTGCTACCAGCTGATCGTACAAAGTAAAATAGACTGCCTTCTTCTCATTTGCAACAGAGCAAGGCTTTCAACCTGTAAGCTCCTCAATGTACTGGTACTACAATTCCTCCATTCCCTGTACCAGAAAGTACTTAAACCCTTACCTGTTCAGGTTTATGGTGTATCTATCTCTATGTTCCATACTCTGCTTCAAAACTGATCTATTTTCTCTCACCCCTTGGGTTACTGTTTTCTCAAAAGACCTCCTAACCATGCTTCTCTCATGAAACAACCGGTCTCTGCCTGGAGCCTCTCAGTTGTCCTTCACACACTCACAAGGAAACCTTCTGACCCATTGGCCTCTACCGAGCTCCACCTAGTCTCATGGAAAACAGCATTTCTTATCGCTGTTACCTCAGACGGGCCAGTGGCCTGGCCACCCTTTGTGCTGATTCACCTTACATTCCATGAAGACAAAGCAGTACTGTCCTGACCCCACCTTCTCACCCAAGGTAGTTTCACCTTTCCACAACAATGCAGATATTGTACTTCCTACATTTTTCCAATCTCCTTCCAACCCAATTGGGTTAACTCTCCACCTGCTAGATATCAGCAGGGTGTTGGCATTCTACAAATCTAAAACTCACGCCAAAAGACAGTCACAAAGACTGTTCATTGCCTATGGTGGTGCGCATAAAGGCATTTCCATCTCATGCAAAGGCTATCTAAATGGATTGTACAGGCAATACTCCTGGCATAACCTCCGGTCTCCAATCCCCAGGACCTGTCAGCATTCACTCCACTAGAGCGACTGCTACCTCCATGGCCCTTTATGCAGGTGTCTCCTTGACAGACATATGCAAAGTGGTGACATGGTCAAACCCATCACCACTATTGCCTGGATATTCAGTCCAGAGCCAATTATACCTTCAGCAAGGCTGTCTTTCATCTCTCCTTCATTGAGCAACACACACCCCTCCTAGAGGTAAGCTCACCAGTCACCCTGCACAGAGACCACAAAGGAGAAAGACAAGTTGCCTACCTGTAACTTTTGCTCTTTGAGTGGTTATCTGTGCATTCATTCAGACCCACCTGCCATCCCCACTACTGTCATTTTGACACAGGGTTCAGGTGTCTCTCCTTCACCACATTCCTGGAAAGAACATGTCTGAACTGGGGTCTCGGTGGGAACCCCTATCATCATGCTGGGCATGTCTAGGGGCTGGGCTCTCGCTGAATACTAATTGATCAGCTTTGGATGATTTCCAAATCAGCTCCACGCATGCATGTGATGCCCATATGTGTGAATGCACAGATGACCATTTGAAGAATGAAAGTTACAAGTAGGCAACCTGTCTTTATTACCAACATTCAGTCTTAAGAGTCTCTGCTTTGGCATAACAAGGATATCGAAACCTAAAAGTAACTAAATCCAGAAGAGTTCTGGTGAACAGAAGATATGAATATATAATTTATCTCATCTGGGTACATTATTCTCCAAGGGTCCATCAGGCCAAATCCATCCATATAGGCCTGAACTGCAAGACTCATCATTGCTGGCCTCCTGGGAACCAATGTGTTTGGGAGGAAATTGTGGGTCTCATTAGAATCCCTCACACACAATCATATCATTATCACAATATCAGTGTTTCTGAAATGTTCCTAGAACATGCTGGAGAGGCATTATTCAGCCTATACACATTAATCAAAGCAATTGTTTTATAATTAGCTTTTTCTGACTACAATCAAAAAGTGACCATTAACATTGCTAGTACTTCAAATTCTGTCAAAGTATCTGTTACACAGGCCTCTTCTACTCAGTCTCTTGTGAACTGATGTGTGTCATGAAGTGTGTTTCCTGTAAAAGAGCTACATCAGTGCCACATTCCTTAAGTTTGAGGAACACTTTCTTCTGTTTGTTTGGATTCCTTAGTCCCTTGACATTTTACGAAGTGACTTGAAATGTGGAATAATAGTAAAATTATTATTATTATTGTACACATACATATCTTGTACTTCTACAAAAGGTATCATTTCAGAATAATTCAAAATATGTCATGGATATGGTACATCTCATGTCACCTCTAAAATTCCTTGTACCTATCCATTAAAAAAAAATCCCACAAACTGAAAAAAATGAAACCCATTTAAAACAACCTCCCCCCCCCCTCCAGTCTCTAAAACAATAAAGAAAATAAATTCTTTGGATCCCAGCAAGATGATAGCACAATCTATCAGACTTTGCCCCTGGTCATTCATTAATTGTATCCCTGAATATTATGACCAGCAGTACCATTCATTAATGTTAACTAAAGCAGCAGAAAAAGACAAAGAGAGAGAGAGAACCCAACTCAAAGCATAAGAGCAAAGAAAAAAGTGGCAAAAAGCCTGGCACTTAAAGTATTCAAATTAAACCAAATACTGATTATTGCTGGAAGTTGAGGAGTCAAGTAAAGCTGCAACAGGGTGTTTCTGAATGGAATAGGTGGATCAAGGAAAGGAATAGGAAAGACTCTAAGCTTCTGAAGAAAGACTTCTTCAGTTCAGATAAATATAATTGAAAAACTGGCTTGATAAAGAAGCTTAATTTCACAAGCCATTCTTACAGCCTTGCCAAACTTGTTCAGACATTCCTTTTGTAAAATTTGGTTAAACCATGATTTTAGTGCCATCTAAGCCTCAATGGAACTCCTTCATCCACCTGTCTTTATAGAAAAGGTCTTCTTTAGTTGAGACACACAAAAATAACAGGTCTTGCTGTTACTCTTTGAGTATGACAAGAAATACAATAAGCATACTCAGTATCAAGATGAAAGCTTTCTTGTAATTTCAAAACTTGACACAGGACCAAATTCTCTGCAATTGTCATCATTTCCTGTGGTCGCTGCTCATGCCGATGCAGCACTTGCAAATTAGTTTTCCACGAGGAGGATTCCAAAACTCAAACACTGGTAGAGATTGTTTTGTAGGAAGAAGTCATCGCAGATTCATGTGCAATAACTCTATTGTCAAGGTTTGCAACCCTTACTTCCATCATCTCAAGGCAACCATCAATAAAATCCACAAATCCCTGCAGTAATTTAATTGAGGCTTGGAGCTGTTCCATCTTCTTGGACTGCTGAGACAGCTCCAAAGATACATTTTTCAGCAAAGTGACAAGTTCATTTTCTTCTCCTCCCTCTGTCCCTGTCTTAGTAATCTTAGCAGGTGGCAAATTAGGTAAGGTTGATGGGAGTCCAGTGCCTTTCTTAGGTTTAGAAGCAGCCATAGTCAATCACTCCTTAAATTCCCATAACACACTGGAATATACAAATTCTCCTAGACTGGAAGCAGTTGCAAAAGTAAAGCAATGCTTAGAACTACTAGCAGTCTAATGAAAAATAGAACAAACAAAATGATGATAAGGCAGTAATAAAATAATATTAATAATGTTTTAGAAGTTCAAGGTTACATTACCATCTTAGTCAGAAGTCAGGGATGACTTGTTATAAACTGCGGAAGACACAGAAGTGGCGGCCTTAGCACTTTCTGAAATTCATAACCTACCTCAATTTGGTGATTTGTTGAAGAAATGCATTTTCATCCTGGTACTATATGCATGAATGAAGCATAAGCTGAAAATCTAAATTATTGTTTGTAACATTACCAAAAGTTGTCAAGTTGGAAAGCTAGCTTTTTAGTTCTTTGTTTTCAGGGAAAATCTGGAGTTGTTCACTGAGCTGTATATTGAATGAATTGACCGTGATGATCACTGATCACTTTGGAACACAAAGTCAACAGATCTTAATTGGTCTTAGTAGCTAGTCAAAATTAGTTCTCAACATGACCCTGCATCATTCAGAGGAAAAGCATAGGATCTTCTGAAATTACTCTGAACTGAAGTCCCAGAATGCCTGTGCAAGCCTGTCCTCCTTCACAGGGCAGAAGAGGGATGGGAGCTTGACCCCAGTGTGTCACCACTAAGCTTCAAACATCTAAAAGAGCAGGATGGCAATGTCGGTTATCTTTAAGGTTCAATGCAGTTTCAGGGGGAGCTCCTGCTGTTTTCTAAGCATCTGAGGTCAGTGTGACCTCAGGGAGATTCCTTATACTCTTCCAGGCATGTAAGAAGGGTGGAAGTTTTTCCTGCTACTAAGTTCTCTTTCAGAGCAAAAAGATCCATGTTTATTCATGTTCGTTCAACTTGTTTAATGCATTTGTTTTTCAGTCCTTTAATATTATGTTTTCTTTATTTTCCTGCAGAAGAAACAAAGAACAAAAGAATTATCCAGATTGTTTCACTCATACAACCCATATGATCACAAGGTAAATGCAGAAATATTTTAACCAGTAATAGCACAATACTCATCATGGTGGCTCCTGAGAAACAGTATAAGTGATGACCTGGGCCATTGTTGTTGTTCTTGAATAATGTACTTTTTGGATTCATGCATGGAATTAGATTACCAACCAAGTGAGCATTCACCTTATCCTTTTGGTTCCTTTTGGTTTTGATTGATACATCGTGTTGCTTCATTATGTGGATGCTATTGGGTCTCTATGAGGAGTAGCTATCTGTGTTTCTAATTTTCCTTTTTCCTTGGTACACTTTGATCTGAATTTGGTTAGTAGATCATAACAGGGCCTTATATATCTCTCTCTTTTATCATAATCAAGTGTCTGCCATTTTCCAACCCACTTCAGAAATGGTTCTTTTTCTTTTCATGCTCTTCTGGTAAAGATTTGTATTGATGGTGAAGAAAATTTCTATGGAGAGGCTTCTTCCTCAAAGCCAGCCATGATTATACAGTGGGTTGTTGCAAAATGGCAGGTCCTTAGCCTCACAAGTCAGGCTGATTCTCAACCTACCGAGTGAGAAGCGGTAAAGTATGCCTTGAAAAATTAGCCTGCCATATGTTGGATGTGTCCGCAGCTTTCTGCTTCTTGGAGTGGTCATTTCCGGTTCACCACTGCTCCTTTTCCTTTCTGCAACATAATGTATATGGGCAGTGATCTCGTCCTGAGGGAGAGAGTAAAGACACAACCTAAAATCACAGAACTATTACCATTGTCAAAGGAGAATGGGCTCTTTGAGCTCTCGCTTAATTAGGGCAAGGTGAGGGAATTGTGCAAAGGCAATGCTCTATGTTACCTTGCACTTGTAAGGAAGAAGCTAATTCTATCCCAACTCTTCTTCAAGGGTCATCTTACAGGCATAATGTTGCCTGTCTTTAAGCTTAGGTAAATTGACTGATTTTCGCTTAAAGACTGACAACCAGGATTTCTAAAGGCAGTACTGTGGTGCATGATGCACTGGAGCTGTTTTAGCTAAAGGCAATATGAGATCAGTTAAGATCTAACAAAAAGAGGCAACTGGAAAGCCATAGGCTTTGATACTTTTTCCTTTTCTCAGTTCTCTGGTGGCACATCTTTTCTGGATTATGGTACAAAAACGCTCTATTATCTTTCCATTAGCAATGTTGTTGGAGCTTGGCCATTTTAACTAGTCACTGCTACCTTCTGGTCTATACTCTTTTGGTACTGCATCAAAGAGTCCTGAAATGATTTGGCTTTTGTTGTGGACTATAACTGTACACAGTTATACATTCTTAGGCAGCTTCTTTTGTT
The DNA here is from genome assembly GCF_004798865.1 of Varanus komodoensis. Classification (NCBI taxonomy): domain Eukaryota; kingdom Metazoa; phylum Chordata; class Lepidosauria; order Squamata; family Varanidae; genus Varanus; species Varanus komodoensis. The sequence continues at coordinate 22,942,475 of NW_025335505.1, read as the reverse complement.
CTTTCTTTCGGGCCTCTTGTAAATAACAAAAGGTGCAGAATTCATTCATTCATTCATTCATTCATTCATTCATTCATTTCCTATGCCACCCCACTAGCCATAGGCTTTCTGGGCACCTTACAACAGAATTGAATGGCAAACCAATTTTGAAGATTGTAGAATTGAGTTCTGGAGGAGTGTTGGTTATAGTGTAACGTAGCCAGTTGAAAAGAGCATTGTCTTGCATCCCAAATAATGACTGCACCATTTACAGTCTCATGCCTGAAAAATTCCATTTTCCTTCAAGACCAGCATGAGAAATAATGTATCCGGCTTGTGGATCCCTTCTCTATGTGGTTTACACCAGAAAGGAGTTTCTGATAGGCTGCCATTAGTCAGGATTAAGCTCCTGATTCCCCAGCTGCTTGGGAAATGTCTGAACCCTCTCACCAAGGATGCCACCCTTCATCCCACACATAGGGAGCAGAAAAAGGCAAGGGATTTGGACATTCCTTCCCACAGCCCAGAGGAAGAACTTTTTAAATTCCTTCTAACAAGCAAGCAGTAACTGTTTAACTATATAGTTAAAAAGGGAAAAACCTGAGTGAGAACCCCCTTTTTAAAACAATGCAGAAAAATAGCCAAAAATAAAAAGGAGATTATTTAAGAAGTAGAAGAGTGGGTGGGGGGAGACCAAGGAAACCAACTATCAAACACACACAGAATTCCAAAGAAAGATAATAAAGTTGGTACAAGATCAAATGCCAAGTTTATTGCAGACAGCACTATCTGACAGAGCAGGCAGCAGAGAAAGAGAGAGCGAGAGAGAGTGCATCTGGCTTCTGGCCAGAAAGCTCTAAATGGACTGTGAGGTCTTTTTTCCTGGAGATATCTGCTCAGTAAAAACCAGCCCCTTTCCAGCGACTGATGGTTGGTTGGTGTAATGTCATGATATCCTTCGTTTTCTTATTTATTTATTTATTTATTTAGGGGACTTCTATGCCGCCCCATTCACCGAAGCCTTGGGGTGGCTCACATCCATAAATGAACTTCCATAAAATAATATAAATTAACAGTATAAATTAAGTCGCCCTGGCCAAAGAATAAAATGAATAAATGCTATTAACAATTAAAATGACATTTGAATAAAAAGGTCTTCGCCTGGCGCCGAAAAACAAATAACAACGGTGCCAGGCGGACCTCTCTGGGGAGCGCATTCCATAGATTGGGCGTTACCGCAGAGAAAGCCCTCCTCCGAGTACTCACCCTCCTAATTTCCTTCACGGAGGGTTCCCGGAGAAGGGCCTCTCCTGCTGATCTCAAGGGGCGGGTGGGCATATATGGAGTCGTACTCCATGTAGGGGCACAGCTGATGGATCAGCCAAAGCTGAAAGAAAGCGCTCCTCGCCACCGCTGTCACCTGAGCTTCCAGTGAAAGCTCTGGGTCGAGGAGCACTCCCAAGCTGCGAACCTTGTCCCTAAGAGGGAGTGCAACCTCATTCAGGACTAGGTTGAATTCACCCTCCCCGAAGCCTGATCCGCCAACCAACAGGACATCCGTCTTGTCTGGATTGAGCTTCAGTTTATTGGCCCTCATCCAGCCCATTACCTCGGCCAGGCACCGGTTCAGCACAGCCACTGCCTCACCTGGATTGGTGGAAAACGAGAGGTAGAGCTGGGTATCATCAGCGTGCTGATGATTCCGCAGCCCACACCTCCTGATGACCTCTCCCAGCGGTTTCATGTAGACGTTAAACAGCAAAGGGGACAAAATGGACCCCTGCCGTACTCCATGGCATAGCTGCCATTGTGCAGAGCCATAGTCCCCCAGCAC
>NW_025335505.1:22919326-22940562 GCF_004798865.1 Varanus komodoensis | reverse complement strand
GTCAGTTTATTGGCCCTCATCCAGCCCATTACCTCGGCCAGGCACCGGTTCAGCACAGCCACTGCCTCACCTGGATTGGTGGAAAACGAGAGGTAGAGCTGGGTATCATCAGCGTGCTGATGATTCCGCAGCCCACACCTCCTGATGACCTCTCCCAGCGGTTTCATGTAGACGTTAAACAGCAAAGGGGACAAAATGGACCCCTGCCGTACTCCATGGCATAGCTGCCATTGTGCAGAGCCATAGTCCCCCAGCACCACCTTCTGGAATCGGCCATTGAGATAGGAGTGGAACCACTGCAAAGCAGTGCCCCTGACTCCCAATCCCGTTAGCCTATCCAGAATGATACCATGGTTGATGGTATTGAAAGCCACTGAGAGGTCCAGAAGAACCAACAGGGACGCACTCCCCCTGTCCTTCTCCCTGCACAGGTCATCGTACAGGGCAACCAAGGCAGATTCAGTACCATACCCGGGTCTGAAGCCAGACTGAAATGGGTCCAGATAATCAGTTTCATCCAAGAGTGCTTGGAGTTGTCCCGCCACCACCCGCTCCAACACCTTGCTCAGAAACGGGATGTTGGCCACTGGTCTATAATTAGTGGCCATCTCTGGATCCAGTGATGCTTTCTTCAGGACCGGTCGGACTACTGCCTCCTTTAAAGGGGCAGATACCCAACCCTCCCTCAGAGAAGCATTAACCACTTCCAAGATCCAGCTCCCAATCCCATGCTTGGCGTTGTTTATTAACCAAGATGGGCAAGGGTCCAATAGGCAAGTGGTGGGACTTACTCGTCCAAGCACCTTGTCCACATCATCGGGCCACAATAACTGAAATTCATCCATTAATTTTGGACCAGACGGTGACATTGGTATCTCCCCAGAAGCCTCTGAATCACTAGTAGAGTCTAGCTCGTGACAAATCTGAGCGATTTTCTCCCTGAAATGCTTGGCAAAGTCATCACAGCAGGCCTTCGAGGGTGGAACCAGATCTTTCTTAGGGCCAGGCCGGACCAGGCCTTGTACCACTCGAAAAAGCTCTGCCGGATGGCATTTTGAGGAGGCAATGGAAACAGAAAAGAATTTCTTTTTCGCCGCCCTCACCGCCACAGCATAGGCCCGATAATGGGCTCTTAAGTGTGTTTGGTCAGATTCATCCCGTGATCTCCTTCACCTTCACAAAATTACGTAGCTGCTGGACCCACCTTCTAAATGATGATAGCTTACAGCTCACAAGGACAGAATAGCTGGAATCAGTCAGCCTATTCAAGAATTGGGATCAAAGTTTTGTTCCTATTTTGGAGGACAAGAAAATGAGATAAGGCTAAAAAGAAACTATTCAAATTGCTCAGCAAGGTGCCAACTGACCGAAAGCTCTAGTGGAATCTATACTTGTATAACAGAAGTAGGGGTTTGTTACATACTTCTCTAACTCACCTCCCACTCCTTGGCCCAGAATAATTTCCTTTATACAAACCCTGTGCTGCTGTAGTTTTTAGTTTAAACATTTGCTGTAACCTAATAATGTTCACATCACATTAGCATTTCTGGGTTACAGTTTCTGAAATTCAATACACTGATGCAGCTGCTGCCTTATGGAAGCCTAGCAAGTTAATTCACTTTACTTATTTTTAGCTCATAATATTTTCCACAGATAATTTTTAAGCATAATTCTTTACATTTCTTGGAAGTTAGCTGCTATGACTTCAACAGAATTTATTTCCACACCATGGCTATAATCCAGCAAAATCCTAATCTTTGAAGGGTGGATGTTGCATGTGTATCTTCTGCTGCTTCCTGGGACAATTGCAAACTGCTTTTTCTTCAATTTGATTTAAGGTTGGTGAAGAGTGCTGGATTAGAAAAGGCACCAAAACCTAAGATGTGTGCACAAGGCTCTGAATTAGGTCCAAAGAGTTTAAGACTGTCAAAAATATTTCTTACAAATCTTCAGAAATCTTAGCTTTAAGGTACTCCTGTGTTTAGAAAGTTGTCTCTTGATTGTTTCTGTAGTCTGATACGTAGGACCTAACGTCTTACTGTGCTCAGAGAAAACGAAAGAGAGAAACAGGGAAAACATGTAAGGAGGGAGAGATTGTAAGTGAGGGCATGTTTGAATTTTGTATTTCAAATGATGTCTAGTGTAGTATCCATGACATATTCATGCCAGAAAAAGGCTAATTTCATCATGGTAACAACAAAACACAGGACATCCGGGAAGTGGAGAAGAGAACTGTCCAAAAGTTGCTTGTATTCATTTCTCCAAAAGTTGCTTGTATTCATTTCTCTCCTATCTTGATATGGACACCAGGCCCTAATTTTATTAATGGTGCAATGTCAGGACTGTGGAAAGCTTCCTTTCCCCTAAGCATGAAGCTTCCTTGCACATTTTGGAGCATCTGAATGCATTTTTCTTCCCCCTTTTGGTCCTGAGCTGTTGTGATGCTATGGGACACTGCTTTTGTCCTTCTTAGAGTGTATCCTCCTCGGTAAGACTTCAAGGCTCAAATAACGTTATTCAGTGGCACTGTGGTGGTTTTCAAGCAAACAAAAAATGGCAGGAGTTATCTCAGGCTCTAAAAGCATGTTGAAAACCTGTAGAGAAACAGGTGTCATGGTTAACAGATGACTCCAATTTCTTTCAACATTTTAAAAGTCTTTCTGCATGCTATGGAAAGGCTCCAGACTGAGAATGTTCTTCATTTGATTATTTTTTGTTTCTGTTTCTCCCCTGTCCTTCTTCTTTATTCCATCCAAAACAGGATTTCCTTCATTTAAGTTGCTGAAGGCCCCGTTCAGATTTTTCTCTCATTATAAAACAGTGGTTTTTGGGTACTCTTCATTTTATTTGGAGTTTGAAAGCATTACATTAGTTTTTCTTTTTTGCTTCTCCACTATGTGATACAGAGTTGAGAATAAGATTGTCTGCATTATTTAAAGCTTTATGGAAATGGATAAAACTATACCTTTATTATTGACAGCTGCTGACAAGACCAGTAAAATAACTTTAGTAAAAGAAGAAATGGGGTAAGAGAACCTAGAAACCAGTACAATGCAATTACAAATCTCATAAAATTAGATATATTGTTTGAAAATCTCTTTTTAAGATTAAACTGTTTTGATGCATTTGTTCATTTCATGTATGCAGCAGACCCATCAATTTTTCCATGTGGCCAATTCTAGCACCTTAAACAGCCACACCCCCTCATAGTTTATATACTGGCTGATCTCCAGTATTTTGCCAATATGCTGTTTGTAGCAGACAAGTGCACCTTTTCACATTTCGGGCATCTGTCATAGTACTCAACAACATTAATAAGACATTCATACTTATATCAAACCCTGACATTCATTTTCTCTCTCCCAAAGATTTGACCGTGTTCTAATTATAGTCGAGGTTATTTCTTTTCTACTGCTGAGATTTTTCAAACTTGCTTTTACATCTCTTTATTTTCCCACTAACATCTTGCAGTTCAAGTAGTCAGAATTGATGTGCAAAGTAATACCTGCATAGTTAGCCCTGTGTCATGCAAATAGTTTGGGGGAGATGCAAACAGTTAATTTCACAAAAGTGTATAATAATCTGGCTCTAATTCCTGCAAACCACTTTTAACTGAACTAAAATTAGGAATTTTACAAAGTGTCCTGCCAGTCTGAATCAGGATGAAGCAAGAACAGGCAAGTGCAGTGATGAGGATCTTCGGAAGAGAATTTTGCCTGATGCCCATGTTCATGAAGGTGATCAAGAGGAGGGCACTTCTTAACATTAGCAAGCTCTAGCCTCTACAGGATTGTAGATTAAGTACACCACTTTGAGCTATACCTGTGGGAGGATGGAGTATCTCTTGAGGTTGACATGAACCTTGAAGTGCCACTGTAACATCTTATATAATAAAATTCTAAAAGATCTCTAGTGTTATGTGCCCCAGTTAGCAACTGAAAGTTAATTTCAGTCCTCTTTCCTGGGCCAGCATTATCCCCTTATATTACAAGACCTTTCTGTCAAGGCGTTCTGTTTTCTCAGTATCTTCTTTTCAGGTTAAAAAGATACTTTCGCATGTGAGAAGAGCTTCTTGTTTTATCTAAAGTGAATGAGAGATGTTAAGAGAGAGAGAACGCTTTTTATTACGAACATGGAAAGCTAAGTGTGTTCACTGAGGCATTCTCTCTGGCATAGGAATTTTATTACAGCCTTTTATGCATCGTGAGGGAACATTTTCCTGAAGGCGTCAAGGTATCCTGCACTGGGGTTAAAGTAACCTCTGTGGCTTATCTGTGTAAAAGCCCAGTGGAAAGAAATGTTCTGAACGGCAGCCGGGATGCTGGGCTGCATCTTTGCAGCTACGCAGTTTAGGAAGGCAGTGTTGTCTCACTTTGCATTTTAGGCAAGGCTGGACCCAGTTGGGGTGGCAGGGGGTGGGGTGCTGTCTCGTGAAAATAAATCATGCATCTTCTGGTGCCTGAACAGCATAACAACCATCTAGTCAAGGGTGAAGAGTTGATTGGGGGATATTTTATCATTTTCATTTTTTAAATGTACTACATTTGTACTTCTTTCCCTTTGCAACAAGGCCTGTACCATTGGCAGTTGGTAGCTCTCAGTCACATTCCTGGATCATGGGGAATGTGGCCAGTGCTGTGACCCCCTCCTTCCTCAGTGTGTCACTTTCACAAGAGTAGGCAATATATTCATAAAAGTCTTGAATTAACTTACCATATATACCAACATATAAGGTGATTCACACATAAGACGAGGAAGATACTTTGGCTATTTTTCTGGTGTTTACCATATGCTGGATATATAAGATGACTGAACTTTCTTTCTTTCTTGGAATTTGCAGGCCTGTTGGCTACTTTGCCTCATATGCTGGTTTGTCTCATATTCTGCCAGGTGCCATTCTGACATTATTTTCTCCAACAGAACAGGACCCCCAAATCCTGTGCCGTTTTCTTCAAAATCTAAAGATTTCGCACTTTCCTCTGTCAGTTTACTTAGCTGCCATATCAGCTAATCAAGAGAATGTCAGAGTTTTCTTTCTCTTCTCATATCCCCCTGTTAAAAAGTTCCTTGAAGGAATTAGTAACATCTGTTTCAGGCTTTGTCACCAGTCTTAGTCTGGAGGCATAATTAATAGCCAAACCCTATGAATGTTTGGGTACAGCTAACCGTCGGCTACGTGTGACCTAAGTGCTTTTTCTTGTTACTCTAACTTCGGCAGCCAGCAAGTGAACTGTGTAAGAGAGGACCGACCATTCCTCGCTCTTCACAGGAACAAAGTAGCGCTGTGCCTGGACTGCTTCTGTCTTCAAAGCTGTCTCACAATTCCAGATGACTTAGGATGTCTTACTACCATCTTGCCTTCCCCAACTCATCCCCTCAATTGAGATCAAGCTTCATTCCCTAGGAATCAGAAGGACACATTCTGTATCCATAGAATAGCATCCTAGAAAATGTACCAGTGTGTTCATTAGCCACTTGCCCCTCAGAAAGTATCAGCTGATGTCCTCTCAAAACTTGGGTAAGTGGGTGGTTTTAGCAATACTTCTTGCCTATAAATAGGGATACTGACCTCTCGAAAAGTACAGGCCCTTCTTCAAGTGCAGGGTTACTCAACAATAGCCCTAGCATCCTCTGCTGTGTTCTTCAGAGGTATCTTGCTTCCACAACTGTGTAGTGCAGTTCACTCAACCCTCAGCCTCTGGGCTCAGCCCTATACCTTCATCCAGCATTGCTGCCTACATACCAGAACTTGTGCTAATGCAGCTTTGGGAAGAGCAGTGCTTCCTAATGCTGGCATGATACCTACCTCCTCCAATAAGTGTCTTGGTCACCCATAGGAATGAGAGACCACAAGGAAAAAGCACGTTGTTTACCTGTGACTGTGGCTCTTCAAATGGCCGTCAGTGAACTTACACAGTCCTCCCACCTCTCTGCTTCAGTAGTTGCCTTCTTGCTGCAGCCAACTTGTAATTGAAGGGATGTTGGGACCAAACCCAAAGCACATAGGAGGTGGATGGGGCTCCTAACAAGCCCCACAAGCCGGTTCAAATTACTATCCTCTGCATGTGCATGATGCATATGTGTAAGTTCAGAAATGATCATTCAGAGAAGCACAGTCACAGGTAAGCGATCTGTCACTCAAAGCCTTCTATGCTAAGCAATGTACACACTCCTTCAGATAGGTTGCTTACTAATTACCTGTGCATGGGACTTCATGGAAGTCATGACGCTACTATTCATTCTCTCTCAATCTCCTTAAGGGACCACTAGCATAAGCTTCAGTGCAATAAATTCTGCTGACAATATACATTAAAGCAGATCCCTTCCTCTTGATAAGACTGTTCCAGGGTAAGTGTGTTGTGGAATTCAGTGTTATTTGTCCAGCATCACAAAGAAAAAGATGCAAGTTATTTTATTAAGGGCCCTTAATCCTTCATGGAACAGCTGCAGTGAAAAGGCATGGTATATACAGAATATGTATAACTGGCATGGTGAATAGCAGTACATGTCTGGTCAGATGGCTACAGAGTAAAGCTTTTATTCACACAGTCATACACTGGTAAAGGTATTTGCATATATGTGTATGACACAGTTACAGAGAGATGAGGAATTTATGTTACATTTTCACACAAGAAAAGACTTTCCCTTTAAAAAAAAAAGAGTATGAATCTGCTGGTACCGCTCATGTATGTTAAACTATGCATATTCAAAATGCTCATTTGCTAAGAGAAATGAATCAGGAAGCAGCTATCAGAGATGAATGCATAAGTGGATGAGCATTTGTTTTCTTTCAGAACTTTAGGAGGAGGAAAATGCCTTGTAAAACCAAGACATTTGGGATTACTGTATTTAAAACGCTTGTGTGGGGCAAATCATTAAATGCCGATTCATGTGTCAAGCAGACAGTGGCAGCTGCTTGCTAATGGGTGGCATTATCCCACATTAAATCAATGGGAAATGGACAGTTTGACAGATACTCCCATCAGTGCAAACATTATTAAAATAATTTTCAAACCCACTTCTAACTTTTTATTTTTAAAAAATCTGAGCAACATTTGGGCTTGTTCAAGCTTTCCCACTCTCAGCAACAAGGATTGGCTCTCCAGCTTTTAGCCTGACAAAGCACAGGCCATCTCTGCCAGTTCCTTGGCGACAGCACAAGCCTGTTTATGGCTCTCTCTGCATATCATAGCTGAGGCAGTATGAGCAAAATTTCCATTTGCAAGCACATCATTGTGGAATAGTATTTGGTGGTCTTTTCATTTTGATTGATCGTTTTGGTTTTGCACCATCTGGCCTCTGATAGGCTGCATTAATCATAAACCAGAGAAGGAAAACTAAGAAAATATATGCATGAGTGTTTAATATGTGTGCATGTCAACATCTAGGGGTGTTAATTTTAATATATAATATTAAAAGCAGTTAGAGTGGTACATAAAATTTAGTTTTATATAAAATTATTTATGCAGCCTGCAAGGAGTGATCTATTCATATGAATATATGAATAGTACAGGAAGACAATAGTGCTTTGTTCAGGTTGCAATCCTGTACACATTGTATGAAAGTAAGGATTGTGCTGTCCATTCTATCAATTTCTGGCACAAAAGACTAGAAAAGAATCCAAGCCTATCAAAATAACTTCTAAGTTATACAATTAATTTAAGGTTGTATATTACATTTGAGATTACTTAAAATAGCCTTTGGGAAACAAAATTATTTGTGTGGTTTCACATTAACAGACTTCAGAATTAACAATATGTTTTCTAATCTGTTCGAAGATATTAGAATTATCTCTGTTCATATGCAGACTATTCATCCCGGTGCATAAGTATCATTCTTGATGATATGAATGTACATCTCTTTTTCACATTCATTGGATGAATTCATTAGTTCTGTGATTTTACCCGTAAAACCTACTCTTTAAAATCAAATATCTTAAGATACTTTTGATGTTGCCTAAAAATTTCTAGGATGGCACATGCTTAAGACTGATTGAAGCAACAAGTTATGCTGGCACAATGTCACCATGTTTTTATGCTGCCTTTTTACTGATGATACATCTATATGTAGCAGCATAGGCCATTAAACTGGATGACACTGAAAGAATACCAAGTTAATTAATTCAGATGCAGACAAACTGAAAAAGCTTCGAAGGAGGACAAAAAAGATTATCAGAAGACAAAGCAAGGCCCTCTGACAGGAAACTGAAATAACTGGTCATGCTTAGCTTTGAGAAAAGAAGACTGATAGGAGATATAATACCCTTCAAGTATTTGGAGGGTTTTAATACAAAGGAGGACCAGGAGTTCTTCTCAATCATCCCAGAGTTCAAGAGGTGGAATAATGGATGCTGTAATTCCATGATTCTGTAACACTTGGGATTTTCAAATGCTTATGCTCCACCAAATCCTTGTTTTATAGCTCCATATGTATTTATGGATGTTAAACCATTACATACCAAAGGCAGAATAAATTTCAACATTTATCATCTGTGCTCTTCAGAATAATTACCACTAGCACAACTGGTATGTTACTGATTATGAGATCAAACATTTCCAGGTAGTTTTGGATGTATAAATGTCATTGCAGACCTTCTTTCTTATTAAATCTTACTTTCCCTAAGTTTAGACAAGCCATAACAACTCTTACTACCTGCTCCAGCTCCTGTGTGTATCATTGGTTTCAGCTCCACTCCAACCATATTTTTCACCAGTGTGCCTCGCCCCCCCCCCCCCAGCCTTACATACACTAGTGGCATGAGGTGTCTCAACCTCATATCAACCCTGGGCCTTATAAATCCTTTAGGAAGCACCAGTTTTATGATTGATGATGAATCAGCCATGATTAATTATCTGTATCACCAGGCTTTTTTGGCTCAGCCCACATTGAGAAGTTTCCTATCAGACACCAGAACTAACAAAAATTACTTCATACTTGAGTAAGGACCTTTAGCACAAAGCCAATAGTTTTAGCTGGTACAATGGAATTCCCCAGAAAATTTATTGTGTCAGCTTCTGCCATTGGTTCAGTGTTAGCAGTCCCTCATTCTAGTGCAACATCATTTTTGTTAATGCTAATGTCCAGTTCAAGGTAAATGATGTTTGATTATGTCCTTTGAATTTGGAACCCTACTCAAAATTTGTAGAATGATTCAAAAGCAGACCCAGAAAATATTATTATTTTTCCTTACTGATTTATATGTGACTTTGTGCACTGACAATCTTGAGATTTATATATAAATCACTTTCAGAGATTGCCATAAATTGTCATAGCAGTGCTGATGAGTTAAAAAACTATTTTTAACTAAAAACAACTCTTGATTTGGGTTTTTTACCTTAGCCAACCACATCCAGGTATAAATAGCACTTGACACCATCTTGGCTATGACACAGTGGTTAGAAAATATAGAGTAGTACAATAAATAAATATATATGGAATACCATTTTTTCCTGAGGGGGGGCCTAAGGAAGTAATGCACATGCTGTAGTACACTAACATATTATCTCCAGACTTCTGAGAAGCCATTTGAACCTGCGTTTAAGCTGAGCAACCAGAAGCACTAACTCAGTGCAAGTTTTTCTGCCTTTGCAGTCTGTCTTCACTCCTGCACAAAAATCCATCTTGGAGTATAGCATTCAACCAACACAATAGAAGGTGCAATCTACACTTACTTTCCTGCCAGCTATAGCAAAAACCACCTAGTCTATTTTTTGTCAAACCAGTCTTAACAGAGTTTATTTTAGGGTAAATATTTATCAGGTTTATTTGGAGACATTTGGCATGGTCTGCTTTATAATTAAACAGTGTAGCATGGAGCAAAATAAATGCTGTACTACTAGAGAGTTATCTAAAAATCAGAAGAACAAGTTGCTGATGAAACAAAACTAAACCAAGTCAGATTGGCTGTTCTGTATACATGCACCCATGTATTTAAATTGTGTTTAAATCCTATGATTGTGGAGACATTATTCTTCCTTTCAGTACAGATCAACAAAGCTGTTGACTCCCTAGGAACTATAAATAAGATTTTAATCTGTTCCTTAAAAGCAAGACAATACACTTGCATCTGACTTGTATTATAGATAGACATTTTAGGGCTTTTTGTACTATACATTTTTTAAAAGCACAACTGCTTCAGGAAACAGCAAGGAGCTATGTTAGGTATTTACATCCCACCATCTGATTATTGCAGTCTTCATTTAGTTTCTTTTGATGACTGAGATTCTTGGAATGCTAAATCACATGATGTGATGGTAGAATCATAGAAAACACACAATCTGTTCTCAGCTAGAATACTGTTGGGCACTATTTATTCTCTTAGAAATGTTTCCTATAAGGCAATAGGGGCCAGCTGTGTTGGCAGGTGTGCTACAAGTGAAGTCCAGTGTACGAGATAGCACTAACCTTGTAGTACAGAAGCAGCCCCTATCACTTGATGTGCTTATCCCCCTTCACCTTCTCTGCCAGGGAGCAGACATAAGCACAGCAGGGAAAGAACAGGCAGGTCTAAATTTGCAGGTTTAGAAGTATTGCAGCTTCCACTGTTTGTCCTGCTTATGGCACATGTGCTTCAAGTTGACCACCCCTGCAATAGAAAATAGTTTCTCTCTCTAAGCCCTCAGAAGTACACGTTCTCTTTCTTTCAATAGTGTAGCTTAATTGTCTGAAAATTCAGGTATAAAATGAGAGGAGGGATTGGAACTGTCAGCATATAAAGAATATCTTGTGTTGCTGCTATTGTTGCAAACACCAATTGATCAATCAGTTATAACCGGACTTTTTTAGGTGGCAAGCAATATGGAACCTTACATTATTAAGTCTGCCCATAGTATAATATACTATATTAAAAAAAAACTTCTGATTTAGATAACAAAGGCCAGCTCATTAAGATGAATGGTAGCCTTTATGATATGATATGATTCATAATAATATGAGAAGAACAGCCCTGAGTGATAATTTGCAATCCAATTGGGACTGAATCAGTTCTTCCAGCATGTGTTGAGAAGCTGGCTTGTGCCATTTCCTGCCACTCTCTTTAAATGGCTATAAGAACTTCATGAATTTTGAGAGGGAAAGCTTATTTAGGCCCACCCATTTATGCTTCAGAAATAATTTATAATTGTCTGTATTATATATAGCACCCCTCCCGAACCTGATGCCCTCCAACTCCCATCATACCCCAACCATCATAGCAAACTGGAAGTCGTAGTCAGACACAGCAGGAAGGGAACAGGTTGGAGAAGCCCAGTTTAAAGGTGCTTATTATTTGTTTATTTGATGAATTTATATGCTGCTTATCATTTTTTTAAACTTTCTCAAAGCAGTATGCTATATAACTAAATCTAAGTCAAAGGCCATTAGTAACAGGAAGTTCAAATGCAGTAATTCTCAAAATCATTTGAAGTACAGTATATAAACGTCAACTCATTTTAAAATTCCAACCTTACCCACACAAACCACAGGCAACAACAGATTTAAAGCAGCCTCAAAGGTACAAAACTTTATTGAACCTTTTTTGCTGCCATATATATTAAAAAAAGAGCTAAAATGTACAGAACCATAGAGTTTTCTGAGGAATCCAATGGGGAATGAAAATCCAATTGATTTTCTTAACTCAGTCCTAGGAATTCTGTTCCATCTATCCTGCACTGATTCTCAGTCAATTTGACACAAATTATGCTAGCACATGGTGTTCTATTTTTAAGATGGGCTGCAAATTGCATGTTCTTTTTTAAACTAAGGAAATGTGCTCAAAATTTGGACCACTGTACCACAGTTTTTACAAATTAGCATATATTGTGGAACAGAGGCCTGAATTATGCACAAATCTGAAATTAACAGTCTGAAAATTCAAGGTGGCCATGGTGGAGTGAGAGGAGGAAACTGCCATACTTTCCCATTTTAAATTCTACAAAAAACAACAATTCAAATCTAATTGAATCAGCCCCAGTTTATATAATTTATTATTTGTGTAAACCGTGCTAGAGAAACATAGTTCTCCACTCTAAATTTGTTCAAACATTTTTAGTAATCTCGCAGAAGCTGGGACAAAACCTTACTCAGCATGCTTCTGGTTGTCAGGTCAGAAATGTGTTGGAAGTTTATTGAACTCAAATGGAACAAATATTTCAGCGTCTCTCATCCTTATTTATGAATTGTCCTGAAAAGAAACACGATCATATTCTGAACTGAACTATTTGCCAGCTTTGACAGATAGTGGGATAGAAAGCACCCTCTCTGAGATCTGCACAATGGGCAGAATAGAAGATAATGTGGAAATCTGCAGTTTGCCCAGGCCCACATAAACATGTTCATGTACCTAGCAGTGCTTCAGTGGCCTTAAGAATAGTTTTGTGGCATCTCTGTGTCCTCCGTGCTTCCCCTGTAGAACTGCACAGCCTTGCAAGACTGCATCAAGAGTTGGTTTATTTTCCAAAGCTCTTCTAGATCCATAAATATTCTGACTCTTGGGATGCAGTGCTCTTTTGCTCTGTGACTGTGGGTGACAGAGTGCAGTCACATTTCTCTTCTGAAATGAAAGATCACAACCTCAGCTCAGTAGAAGTCAAGTCAGTTTTTTATGGATGAAAGCACAAGAATTGTTTGTTCTTCATGGCAAGGATCAAAAGAATATTTTAATGCTAAAGCACAAGCCTTCAGACTTTAACTCATTAAAATGAATTTCCCTTTTTACTCTCAACCCTGCTGTTGTGCGGTGTTTGTGTTACAGCATAATATGTGACACAAAGAACACTTTGGGTCTATATAATTTGACCTTGAATATACATTGCTTGTCACTGTTGCCTGCAAAGTGTATTTCTCTATAACTCCTATCTGTTTCACAGCAGAGTGCTGGACTTTCACCCTGCTATGTCTCCCAATTTCTGATCCATGGAATCTTTGTATCTTACGAACTGGAATGGTTATATTTTGCTATATGGGAGGAAACATCCCTGACGCTTGAGGAAGCCTGTTGCCACACTGAAAAGCTTACGCATCTAAGAGCCAAAATATCTGAAAAACCATCTGCTCTCATATGAAGGTGTCCATAGATTACGGTCATCTTAAGCCCTGTTGTATGACCTATCCTAAGCCGTTCTGTTTGATGAGAAAGGTGGACAATGGCCTTTCTGTAGCAGCACCCTGATTCCAGTGTTTCCTCCAAAAGGCTAGAGTCACCCTATCTGTTTTTATTTTATACAGACAGAAAAAACATTTTTTGCTTGGCTTTTAACAGTTTGAGATTGAATTTTTTCAACTTTGTATTTCTAGGTTTAATGTTCTGTTTTTAATTGTGTCATCATTTAAAATGGATTTACATAAGAAGAACCATGCTGCATTGGACCAAGGTTCTATCTAGTCCGGCTTTTGGTTCATATAGTGGGTTGCCAGCAGGAAACCCACAAGTAGTGGGATGAGTGCAGGAACAGTGATAAGACATAAAATGACTGAATTATGAACCGGCATGTGTCTGCTTATCAGCCATATTGTGTAATATAATTTATTTGCCTGTTTACCAACTTTTCATTCTATAGCTACACAGTTAATAAGATTCTTAACATTAAGGCTAGGTCTTGAACTGAATAAGTCTCTTGTCATGCACTACCCCATTCTTTGAAAAATGGAAGATAGTTCAAATGTTCAAACCTTACTTGAGATGGCTACTACATATATGAATACATGCTTATCTCCTTTTGGCTCTTGCCTCTTGGCAGAGCAGCAGAGCCACAGGCTGGGAGAGAGTGCTGAATGGCCAGGGGACTGGTGAAGGCAAGAACTGGGTGAGTGAGGGGAACTGCAGGACAGACAAGGCAGGGGACCAAGGTAAAGTCTCGGAAGGGATCCCAGTGGCAGACCAGGAGATGGCCTTGGTGGGAGTCATGGGTGTTTCTGTCTGCTGCAACAGCTGCGACATGTTCCCCAGGAGGGGCAGGGTTACACTTGCCCTCAGTGCAAGCTGGTGGCCCTGCTAGAGGAGGAGGTGAGGTGCCTGAGGGCCGAGAGAGCTCTCCAGGCCCCCCGGGAGCACCCCCCTTCTGGACAGAGGGTTGAGGGAGAGGCCACGGGAGGAGCAGCCACAGAGACATGGATGCATGTCACCCACAGGAGGAGGAGGCCAGCATGGTCTCCTCCTTCTCCTGGCACCAATCTGGAGATGGGAAACAGGTTCTCTCCGCTTGGGGAGGCTGGGGCTGATGAGGCCTCGGGGGACCAGCAGGACCCCCAGCCTGGGACCACAAGTGGCAAGGGGGCTGCTGCAGGAGAGGCGAAGGCCAGGGCACGGCCACCCATGACCACCAGGAAGACACAGCGGTGGGTGATTGTTGTTGGGGACTCCCTGCTGAGGGGCACTGAGGCGGCAGTGTGCTGCCCCAACCTGGAGACAAGGGAGGTTTGGTGCCTGCTGGGCACACGCATCCGGCATGTGAAGGACAGAGTGGAGCGTCTTGTTCGCTCCGGGGGTCACCAGCCGCTCCTGGTGATCCATGTGGGCATAAACGACGTGGCCAGACAAGGTGTGGGATCACCAGGGACTTTGAGGCCTTGGGGAAGAAACTCAGGGAGCTAAAGGCCCAAGTGATCTTCTCGTCGATCTTACCGGTCCAGGGATTTGGGCCAGGCAGGGAAAGGAGGGCCACCAGGGTGAACGACTGGCGTAGGGTGTGGTGCCAGAAGGGACGCTTTGGGTTCCTCGACCGCGGCACTCGGTTTCTTGCCAATGGACTTCTGGCAAGGGATGGTGTGACTGTGTCAGGAGAAGGGTGCCGGCTAAAGCTGCCTTTTCCTTGATTTTCCATGAAGAGCAACTCCAGAAGGACAGTGCACTCACCAGGTCTTTATTCACCTCTTTACACTTTCACCGGCTCGCTTCCCGAGGCACCTTGTTCTGGCCTGCTCTGGCTCACTTCCCTCCTGTCGCTAGGACAACGAACTGCATTGCCTCGCCGAACACTTCCCAGTCTCCCTTTGTGCTGGCTCACCTGCCAGCGACTGCCTTGTCCGCTCTCCTTCAACCACACGCGTGTCTCAGCTTTCTCTCCTCTCTTTCCCCCTTGCTCACCCCCTCTCTCCTCTTTTATCCGCCCTCCTGCACCACTCCACCCAACCCAGGTGTTCCTCTCTCCATTCGCAATCCCGTACAGCTGTGCGCACACACCTTTCTCCTGGTTGTTGTCTTCTCAGGAGTTGCTCTCCCACACAGATTCCCAGCCTTGCCCTGTTATCTTCGGCCCTGGTCTGTGGAAGGCCCCAGGAAAAGGGGTGAGCCCCCCCCTGCCTC
This sequence comes from Varanus komodoensis, assembly GCF_004798865.1. Taxonomy (NCBI): domain Eukaryota; kingdom Metazoa; phylum Chordata; class Lepidosauria; order Squamata; family Varanidae; genus Varanus; species Varanus komodoensis. The sequence continues at coordinate 22,925,282 of NW_025335505.1, read as the reverse complement.
CTCACAGATGGATTGCACCTCATGAGGATGGGGAAAAGGTCCTTTGGAGATGCTCTAGCGGGCTTCATCCGGAAGAGTTTAAACTGAGCCGGGCGGGGGGGGGGGTTCAGGCCCCCCAGAAACGTGTCTGCACTGGAAAAGTGTGGGGAGAGGATCAGGGCTCTGGGAGCAGGGTTTTAGAGGTACTGCAGGGACTGGCAGGACTCCTACAGAGAGGGGCCAGGTATCAGGGAGGATGGGAGGAAGGAGGGGCTGGGAACTCCAAGGAAAGGAGCGGTGGGAAGGAGTTGAGGTGCATGTGCACCAATGCTAGGAGCATGGGTAATAAGCAGGAAGAGCTTGATGCTCTCCTGGGAATAGGAGGGTATGACCAGGTGGGGATCACAGAAACTTGGTGGGATGAAAGGCAAGTCTGGAATGTGAACACAGAAGGGTATCACCTTTTTAGAAAGGACAGGAAGGGAAAGAGGGGTGGGGGCATGGTTTCATACATCTGGGAAGGGATAGGATGCAGTGAGATAGAATGTAGCACAGATGGGGATTCGGCAGAGGCAGTCTGGGTGAAACTTAGGGGTTTTGACAAGGAAAGGGACCTGACAGCGAGGGTATGTTATCGCCCTTCAGGTCAACTTGAGACCCTGGATGATGTCTTGACAGGCCAGATTCTAAGGATACCTCGGGGGAGAGTCACAGTAATTATGGGAGATTTCAGTCTCCCAGAAATTAGTTAGGAGACTCACTCGGCAGTGACAGCCAGGTCACGGTGCTTCCTAGAGGCTATAGAGGGAGGGTTTTTCACACAGAAGGTCCGAGAGGCGACAAGGGGGGGAAACATCCTTGACTTGGTCTTGACCAGTAGAGGAGCTGATAGATGAAGTAAAGATAAGGGGAGCTCTGGATGTGAGTGATCACTCCATCCTTTGCTTTGAGATCAGGGAACTGGGAACGTGCAGCAGGTCGAGCACTAGAAGCTGGGACTTCAAGAGGGCCAACTTTGGCCAACTGAAGGCCAGACTGGGGAAAGTCTCCTGGGATAGGTTACTGGAAGGTAAGCGAGTTGAGGAGGGGTGGATGGCACTCAAAAGGGAGGTTTTGGAAGCACAAGCCTTGTTGATACCTCTAGTTAGTAAGGTGGGGAGGCGGAGGAGAGCGCCGCCATGGATGCGAAAGGAGGTGGTTAGAGGGATTAGATGAAAGAGGAACCTCCGTAGGAAATGGGTACTGGGGCAAACAGACAAAAGGATATAACCGGGGGGAGGAAGGTTAGAGTTAGGGTTAAGGCTGATTACGAGCTGAGACTTGCCAAGAATATCAAGAGCAACAAAAAGGGCTTCTTTCAGCATGTAAATAGGAAGAGGAAGGGGAGACAAGTGGTGGGACCATTAAATAAGGAGGAAGGAGATCCAGTGACTGATATGAGGGAACAGGCACAGATGTTAAATGACTATTTTGCCTCTGTGTTCTTCCCAAAGCAGGACGGGGGAGATCTGCATAGATTAGATGAGGCTGAGGACTTAGGGGCACAGGTTAGAGTCATCCCCCTTGAAGTCGAGGAGCTCCTCAGGACATTCGACATTGCAAAGGTGCCAGGCCCTGACTGGTTACACCTGAGAGTACTTAGAGAGTTGGCAGGGGTTCTCTCACGCCCGCTGGCCTCCATTTTTGAGGCCTCGTGGAGAACGGGTGAAGTTCCAGAGAACTGGAGGGTGGCATCAGTGGTCCCAATTTTCAAAAAGGGTAGTAGAAGGGACATGGGGAATTACAGACCTCTTAGCCTTATGTCCATTGTAGGAAAAACAATGGAAAGGCTCATAAGGCCCATTGCTTATCTAGCAATGCTAGATAAGGAAGGGAGACTGGCAGCCACACAACACGGCTTCTGCAAAAACAGGTCCTGCCAGACAAACCTTGTGGAATTCTATGACAAGGTTTCGAGATGGCTAGATGGAGGGGATGCAGTGGATGTGGTACACCTGGATTTCAGCAAAGCCTTTGACAAAGTGTCCCATGATATCATGGTGGAGAAACTGAGGAATTTTGGGATACACCAAAGCACTGTCCAGTGGATTAGGGCATGGTTGACTGACTGAAAGCAGAGGGTAACCGTTAGTGGGGAATCATCGGGATGGCGGCCAGTGACAAGTGGGGTCCCCCAGGGCTCTGTCCTGGGGCTGATCCTGTTTAATCTTTTCATAAATGACATGGAAGAAGGGGTGAACAGTCTGCTGATCAAATTTGCAGATGATACTAAAACTGGAGCAGTGGCCACAACTGAGGAGCAGGTACTCCAGATCCAAAAGGATCTGGATAGACTATGGAAGTGGGCAGGAGACAACAGGATGGTGTTCAATGTGGATAAGTGCAAGGTCTTGCACTTGGGGCATAGGAATAGGTGTCATACGTACAGGTTAGGTGACAAGTGGCTGGAGAGCAGCACTTGTGAAAGGGACCTCGGGGTACTGGTTGACTGCAGGCTAAACATGAGTCAGCAGCGTGATACGGTGGTCAAGAGGGCAAACGCCTCCTTTGGTTGCATAGCCAGAAGTGTGGCTTCTAAATCAAGAGAGGTATTACTACCACTCTATACAACACTGGTGCGCCCGCAACTGGAGTATTGTGCTCAGTTTTGGGCCCCTCATTACAGAAAGGATATAGCCAGGTTAGAGTCAGTGCAGCGTAGGGCCACAAGGTTGGTGGCCGGTTTGCAGGGGATGCCGTATGAGGCGAGACTGAGGGAACTGGGTCTCTTCAGCCTGGAGAAGAGGAGACTCAGAGGGGATATGTTGGCAACATACAGGTATGTGAGGGGATGTCACATGGAGGTGGGTAGAGACCTGTTCTCCCCTGCAGAGGAAGGCAGGACGCGCTCCAATGCAGCAAAGCTCAGGGAGCCAAGGTTCCATTTAGATGCCAGGAAGCACTTCCTGACAGTTAGGGCCCCGAGAGTGTGGAATGGGCTTCCACAAAAGGTCGTTTAGGTCCCATTGGTGAGGGTGTTCAAAGATAGGCTGGACATGCACATGGTGGGCATGTCGTGAGTGAAGCTGGCTGGAGCCAGGGGTCAGACTAGATTGCCCGGGAGGCCCCTTCTGACTCGCTCTATTTCTATGTTTTCTCTCTGTAATACTCATGTGGCACTCACATTAATCCTCAGGTACCATGCCTAAATAAATTAAGCATGATCTGCTAGTGAATGAAAGTCAGTGAAATGCACAAACTCCAACATTTCACAAATTAAAATTGGGGTCCTCATGTGCATTTATAATCCTGCTCTGTCACCAAGAATTCCCACATGACATGACGGTCCCCATAGTGCTAAAAGCTTTCCTTTGTTTTACTCTGCAGTAGCTTATCCTGCTCTGCCTTCTGAATAGGGTTTTCTTCCCATAACAATTCTTTTTTAAAAAATCTATTCCATTTTGGGGTGACCTTCAAGGTTTTTTGTTTCTATGTTCTGTTAATTCATGCAAATATTTATTCTCACAGAGGATATGGTTACACTTATGAAGGAGTATTTGAAACTCAAATAAGTCTTGTTATCCCAGTTTATGTTTAGTATAAAGTAGTATGGTGGGAGTGGGTGAAACAGGTCCTCCCAAGCCCCTGAATTATGTGGATGTTCACCTTTTTAAATTCCCATATTCTGTTGTTTCTGTTGCTGCTTCAGAAAAGCTTTGTGTTATCTTTCTAGGAACAGTTAGCATGGATGATCACAATTAGAAATCAGAAAGAAAATGATGTCACGCTGCTACAAATTTGGCTGTGTTGTGACATAATTGATTGCAGTGATTCAGAATTGTCTTCACACTGGATGGGACATTTGGAGCATATCAAAATGTCCTAGTGATGAATTCCTAACAATTCATAGGGTTATCTCCTGTACTGTTGATTTCTCTTTTCACCTCCTACCATTTCAAGCCCTTTTTCAAGACTCATTTCATAAAGCCAATCCAGAATCACTGCAGTCTTTCACTTAATTGTTCCTTCAATGTCATTTGACAGTTCCTATTTTGTTACTTCCTTGTTCTGAATTCTCCCCAATACCGCCACTCTAATGCACAAGCTAACAGTTTAGGTAGGAATCATGCTAATTTTTTCATTGTCTGCTTAGCTAGAAATGGAAAAAAATAGAAAAAGCTTTGAAAATTGATATGTTGTACAGAGGATGTTTGGTTTGCTCAACCTTCTTCTGTATTTATCCTGCTTTCCTAAATCTCTCCCACAACAGGTAAGTAGCACAAATTGCATTGTTCCCCTTAAGCCCAAGTCTACTCCAGATCTCTTTATGACAATTAAACATGGATCCCACTTCCATGACAAACCCAAACACAGCAGCTGTTCTCAAAACCACTATTTACTTTTGAACCCACCATTTCCTTCAAATGAATCCACTCCAAGTTTTCTTCTTTTCCTGCAGCAACTCTTCTCCGCCACCCAGTCTTTGTTATTGAATCAACTTTTTCCCCACTCTGGTGTGGAGAATGTGAATGAGAGAAAGAAAGCAGAGGGAATTAGAAATGGAGAAAGAAAGCAGAGGGACAAATGCAGCAAATTGGCTGGGAAATGTTTAGAAGGGCTTTAGGCTTGCCTTTCTCGCTGTAATTTTACTTTCCGCTAACACTCGTACTTCATGAGTCACTCCATATTTAGGGACTTAGATACCATCATTTGTGAAACAGTATTCTAAGCAATTCCTACTTAGGGTTTGTTTCATGCATTCTAAAGCATAATGAAAAAGGCAACAGAAGTCTAGTACACTTAACACACACACTTGCTGACAGATGTGAATAGCAATGTATAACTAATACCTGCTTCTCAAGGGATTATTTAGGAAAGTCTGTTAAAGCTAAATATTCCTGCAAAATTACAACAGAGAACAAGAGTCTATTTCTTTAATTGAGAGATGGATAAAATACAAACTAATTAACCTCAAATAAGCTTCCTTAGATAAGTATAAACTGCCCTCATTTTAGATGAACTTTGAGTTCTCAGCTTTGCAATTTCAATCATATTTTAAATTGCATTTTTAACACCATCTGCACCTTGAAAATGATGCTAATATCTTGCACAGTTGGAAATACTTGTTAATGAATGCTTTGCAGACAGAGTCCAACTAATTGAGTTAACTTGCAAAACAAAATACAGATTATGTCTTTGTCATTCCTTACTTTACCTATTTTACTTTAAAGCTATTGAAATGATCTGTAAGATAACTAATAAACTATATTACATTAACACACCCATAGGGTGATGGTGCCACATTGTACATGGCATTAATTTTATGTCTTTTAATCTGCCTTTAACAGCCAAATCAAAACCACATTTTGTCTTCCTGCCTCCCTAATAACCACTTTTCAGGCTCTGCAACACAGATCTTTGCTTCTTCCAGATTTATTTCTTCCTTCTTCCAAGTTTTTAACTGGCAATATTAGGATCTTGAAAAATCAACTAATACAGCAGCAAAACCTTAGGGGTAAGCAGTTAACAGATATTCCTTCCCATTTGTTCTAAATCCGGTGATACAGATACTCTCAAGCTTTGGTATTACCATATTTTTCGCTCTATAAGACGCACCTGACCATAAAACGCACCTAGTTTTTAGAGGAGGAAAACAAGAAAAAAATATTCTGAATCAAATGGTTTACTAAACTATTTAATAAACTATAACAGAATATAGTAATACCTTATTTCAACCTTGTAAAGTGAACAGCAGTCAACAGTGGCATTAAGAACCATCATCACTGTCATTAACAAAAGAGAGACTTTAAAGTTCAAGTACTCTTCTAGTTTTCGTTGAACCCATAGAACTCATCATCACTAGAGTCAGAAGCTCTGTTGAAGCTTTGTTGCTCACAATCACTGACATCATTTTCTTAGTAGTGGAATTATTGAAGGAATCCACAATCTACACCAGTTATACAAAAGCTGCTGCAGACAATTCAATAACAAATCTAAA
>NW_025335505.1:22875101-22919226 GCF_004798865.1 Varanus komodoensis | reverse complement strand
GTTTTTAGAGGAGGAAAACAAGAAAAAAATATTCTGAATCAAATGGTTTACTAAACTATTTAATAAACTATAACAGAATATAGTAATACCTTATTTCAACCTTGTAAAGTGAACAGCAGTCAACAGTGGCATTAAGAACCATCATCACTGTCATTAACAAAAGAGAGACTTTAAAGTTCAAGTACTCTTCTAGTTTTCGTTGAACCCATAGAACTCATCATCACTAGAGTCAGAAGCTCTGTTGAAGCTTTGTTGCTCACAATCACTGACATCATTTTCTTAGTAGTGGAATTATTGAAGGAATCCACAATCTACACCAGTTATACAAGAGCTGCTGCAGACAATTCAATCACAAATCTAAAAAAGCCACTAATGTCCATGCTGCCCTACTAGTAAATAATAGAAAAAAACTTGTGACAAAAAATGAGATATTGTACGGTAAATCAAACACACAGTGGACTAAGTAGCCTTTGAAGAATAAACTTCATACACAAAGATAATGCTGTTCGAATATCCACTGATCCTAAAAAAAATGTGTCTGATCAACTAACAGATAACTGATCCATGGAAAGCTTCCTGATAATCACAGGCACATACCTCATCACTTCCCCATGGGCTTCATTAAAAGACGGGTTGCCATTTGAAAACACACACCGACCTGTGATTAACAGCTCTCACCTGCGCCAGAGGAGGGGGGCAGAGCAGGGCGTGCCGAGCGCGTGCCAGCCAGGTGTGGTGCAGCTGGGCCGGCAGCGTGCCGGCGGTGGTCTTCCGGGTGGCGAGGTGGCGGTGGCAGGTCTTCCCGGCCGGTGGGGGTGAGCAGTCCGTCTCTCCGTGCGGCCGGTGGGTTAAAGGCCACGGCTCCTCCTCCTCCTCCGCACAGCTCCCCCTGAGCGGCACAGCTCTCACCTGCACCAGAGGGGGGGCAGAGCAGGACGTGCCAAGCACCTGCTGGCCAGGTGGTGCCACGTGGTGCAGGCAGCCAGTAGTGTCCCGGACGTCGGGCACGCACACATTCGCTCTATAAGACACACAGACATTTCCCCTTACTTTTGAGGGGGGGAAAAGTGTGTCTTACAGAGCGAAAAATACGGTAGTTCTTATGTTCCAGGACTTTTCCCTTACATTAAAAAAAATGTGGGACTGAGGTCTGACCCAAATTAAGAATCAGATGATGCCAATCAGATAAACAGCAACCTTTAAACCTAGGACCTGCACACTGGCCTCACTCAGCTAAGTCTGATCTATTTATGTTCAAGTTAGATTAAATAGATGGTCTGTCCTTTTTCCTCCTTTAGTTATATCGGACCAGTCATAGAGAGTGAATCTCTAACAAAATGTTTTGCTATGCTTTAATAATCACATGAAAATAAGAAGAAGCAAAATTTCTACAGCTTTCTCTCACCTTTACCCACAGAGAAGACAGAAAATGAAAGATACCTTCCTGGCTACTTCAGAATTTCATGAAGTTTTTCTTCAACTTAGAAAAAGTTACTAAAGGTTACAACAGTTACTAAGTTATCTTTAAAGATCATGAATGGAGTAATGGTTCCCCTAGCCTATTTAAAGAATAGCAGTTTTTCTCTCTCCACCCATCCCTTTTCTACTCATTTTAGTGTATGTAGTATTCCAGAAGGCTCAATACTTTCCCTATTAGCAAATTTAACCAAATTTTGAAGATTATGGAGGGAAAAAAGCACCATTATTGATCATGAGTTGCAGGAAGATGTTAAGATACCAAATTGAATATGATTTCTGTAAGTGCCCTAAATACTTCTTTTCCAAACTTAGGTTCACTATGCATGTTCTACAGCAGGTTTAGGGAGTCTTTATATGTTTACACATGTACACATACTGATTTGAGCCACAGTTTTTGGGACCTACTTAGGTTAGTGCAGCCTGATCCAAAAGTGAGCATATCCATGCCCTTTTCTTATCTTTCTAAATACTTATGATACTGCTTGTCTTTCCCTTTCCTCCTTCCTCTCTAGCAGGTTGCTGATGGAGGAACTGATAGCCCTTGCCTGAATTCTAAACTGATTGTTTGCAGAAGGTTTTTGAAATTACAGTGCCTTGCAGAAGTATTCACTGCCCCTTGATTTTTCACATTTTGTTGTGTTACAACCTGGAAGGAAAATTGATTGAATTGGCAATGGAATCCACCTGTGTGCAAGTTATTCAATGCAGTTAAGATACAACATGCTTTATTGTGGCACACAAGTCAAATAAAAAACCCAAACTGACTCTTGTTGGTTGCAGAAGTATTCACCCTCTCCTTCTGACATGCCTGAATAAGCTCTGGTGCAGTCCTATCCAGAAATCACTGTAAATAGTTTATTGGAATCCACCTGTGTGCAGTTCTGGTGCCACATGATTAACTAACCTGTGTCTAGAAGACCCCAGAATTCGTGGAAAGCAAATAGTATCATGAAGACCAAGATGTATTTTTTAAAAATCCAGGATAATGTCATGCAGAAGCATCAATCAGAAACTGGAGAGTTTCACAGTGGAGATGAGAGAAGCTGTCCTTTGGAAAATGACCAGCTGGATGCTCTACAGAACTGGGCTTATGGAAGAGTAGTGAGAAGAAAGCTACTTCTGAAATAAACCTACATTAGAGCTAATTGGAGTTTGCAAAGAGGCACATGGGAGACATAGCAAACAGATGAAAGAAGGTCCTCTGAGCTGATTGAACTTTGTTATAAAACACTGCAAGTGGCAGGAAGTTGATAGTGCTTATTATACGAAGAACACCATCCCCATGGGAAACACCATGGTGTCAATATGATGTGGGGATGCTCACATGTGCAACTGTTGCCAAAGATGCTTCTAGCAAGTATTGACTCAAGGATGTGAATACTTATGCAACTAACCAGTCCAGTTTGTTTTTGTTTACTTATCCTTTGTGCCACAGTAAAGATAAGTTGCAATTTCATGGTGTTGAATATGTTGTGTACATTAGATGGTAACAATACCAGTTCGATTCATTTCTCTTCCAGATAGTAACACAACAATATGTAAAAAAGGATATGCAGATGGCTACTTCTGCAAGGCACTGCAAGTTTAGCTTTCCGTTCTTAGGCTACAGAATTGGTGAATGACTTATTAGTGCTTTCTCTTTTACTGGACCTGTTGCAAAGGGAGCAGGAATCTCTTTATGGGGAAGTGATGGCACATCTTTCCCTTTTTTAATTTTAATTTTGATGTCCTGCAGTGGGGGGGGGGGGGATCATTGCTTAAATTGTGGGGAGGGCATATGGCATCCTGATTCCTCTTAATTCTAGTGAAATGGTGAGGGGTGTAGCTTTCTAAAACAATAGCTGTGTGGGCCATCACAAGCACTAAAGGGCAATGGTCCCCCTGTGCCCTTTGCTTACCCAAGTTCTACAAGGGCAGGGAAGGTATGAGTTGTGCACATTTTAGCTCTTGCCATTTTTGTGAATCACACAAAGCAACCAACACAGTGGCCAGGGAAGGAGCCAACATTATTAATTCAGTGTCATGTCATCATCTTCATTGGAAGCTTGTTTAACTTTTTAAAGAAATTTATTTCAGCTATATAGTTGACAGACTGGGGAAAAAACCCACACAAATGTGTTAAAACTGTCACATTTTCCTTCTGACACTATAAATAACATTTGTATGCTGTTTCCTTTCAAGGACCTCTAATAAAATCATTTATTTGTAAATTATGCCCTCAAGTGTAGTAGTTCATAGTGTTACTTTTCTTCCCTCCCTGTTCTAGATGCATCTTACTTGTTCCCAGACACTAAGTGTTCTGCTGCGTCCTAGAGAGCATTAAGGAGAAGAATCGCTCTATTTTATTTCTGAAACTGTCACAACAGTATGGAATTTAAGTTTGGGGTTTGCTGCTTTGGAGCATGCATTGGGCCACAATTACTGTCATGTAAGGGATGGCCTCATGAGTGACAGACAGTACAGTATGTGAGATAATGTGAACTCTCAAAATACTGTGACATTTCATAGTTTGACTGCTTTCATTACCTGGATTTGTACCTTGATTTCCATGTGACAGCTGCTAGAAATAGGAAAGCTGTCACTAAGGAGTTTCTTTTTAAAAATTACTATTGCTGTTTCTAACAAGACCTGGGAGCAGTATGTCTAAACATTTTAATTGCAAAGAAAAATTATGTTTGCTATAATATGTAAATTCTTGAGAAAAGAAATTTATTAGAGGCCAACTGAAAGATATGCAAATTGCGCTGCAGCAAATGTTGAACTTGTAGTTTTCCCTTGCGTTGTTGTTAAGTCATATATAGATTTTATTATAGCCATTTTAATTATACCAGCCAATTTCTTCATTTTATTGCCTGTTGTACTTTTTCAGATCGTACAGTTTCATATTCTAAAGTATTTTGAATAGGGCAGAATAAGAAATAGTTAACCAAGACAAATTCTGTTATTCTTTCATTTATAATTGAAGACTAAAGTGGTACATATTTGAATGACCCACTGCAAATTTTTCAGGAAGCTTCTGAAAGATTTTCATTCTCTCTCTCTCTTTCCATTTCCTCAGTTCTCTTTCCCCAGTCTGACTGGGATTAGTTACTTCAGAATGCAATGTAATTTTTTTAATAGTGAACTTGCTATTGTTAGTTTATCTATTCTGTTATTTAACAAAATCAATAATAAATGCATTTTAAGGTGTTTACAGGTTTTTTAAAATAACAGTTCTTGCAGATTCTGGATTGTCTCCATTGTTCATTTTAAATCCTGGTTATGAGTACCATAAGTCTCTTTCATTTCAGTGGGTCTGTTCTAAGTAGAACCAACACTGAATGTGATCCTTTACCTGAAGAAATAAAACATTGTATAAATTTAGATCTGCTATAAACATACTGTTGCCAGCAAAGCTATTGGTTCATTCAGTGGAATAAAAATATATAATAGCAAAGGCAGTGGTTCTTTAAATCCATAGTCTTTAACTGTGGATTGCACTCAAGGCCATTATGTGTTCATGGTACAACTGTAGAATTCATCAAAAGGTGGATGTAGGTGAATGATCTATATAACCCTTGGTGGGGGTGGATACAGAATAAACACAGAAATGTGTGTCTGTAGGAATTATAATTATATAAGTATACCTTGCCAAAATGAAAAAGCTCCACTAGTTTCTCATGCATACCTGTGTGCAACTGAAGGTGCTGATCTTTACCTGTAAAGCTATTCAAGGCATGGCAGCAATCTGCTTCCAAACAAACCTGCCTCTGCATTATGATTATGTGATGAAACCTTTCTCTGTGGTGACACTCCATTTCTGGAATGGCTTCCCTGATTTTTTATTATCTGTTTTTATTAATTTGGTTTATTGATTAGATTTCCCTTATTAAGTTTATAAGAAATTTCAGTAAAGTTCTTATAAACCTATAAGAACTTTACTGTTCTTATAAGTACTGTTCTTCCTGTACTTACAAGAACTTTACTGTTAACATAAGCTGCAAAACAAAACTGTGGGATGGGACCATAAGCAATCAAAATTTCCATTTTTCCCTATTTCATTTCTACCTTGTACCATCTCTAGGTCTGTATGACTCTAATAATCCTTTTTGGATTATTAGAGTCAATGCACAGCAGCATGATCAGAACAGTTGGTTGCGGGGAGGAAATTGAACAGGATTATTAGTTGTTTAGGGAGATTGAGAAAAGACATAACCATGATGCTCTTGCATAGAATTTTGAATTGGCAGATATGATGGGACGGTGAGGTGGGATATCCAAGTCAGTTGCATTCTTGCTGTGGTGTCCCCTCATGCAGCTTGAATCAAAGTGGCACACATTGAAATGCTCCTGTTTAAATAGAGGTGATGAAAGAAGAATCTATCATTAAATATTGATCTGCCAAGCATTAGTAGAAATTTTAAGGTTTCCTTTGTTGATGAGCTGAGAAATGTATTGTCAAATGCTACCGTAGTCAGAGTAAATCTTCTGTTTCACCGATGACATTTTACAAAGTGATCCAATCAAATGCTAAAAATCAACAAAATAAAGTACATACTTGTAAGCATAGTTCTTTTAAAAAATCATGATATGTTGTTCAGCAGTAATATTTATAACTGCTCCATCCATCCCAACAACCATTAGTATGGAAGCAGAAATCTAGCTACTCTGACTCATGAGGAATTTGTTTTCCTAAATGGCAAAACAGTATAAATCACTGTTTTAAAGGTTTTATTATTCTTAGTTTTCATTTTGATACTGCTTTTGCAGTTAGTTTTTTCTGACTTGAAGATGTTCTGGATTCTGGAATGACTTCCCTTTGAACAGAATCTTTGTTTGCAAATAAGACAGGCATTAGAATTAGAAGCTGTTTCAATGAAGAGCCCAGTACGGAAATTATCAGGCTTCTCTCTTTTCCCCCTTTCTCTGTCAAAATGTTCAGTATGATGTCATCATGCTGTGAGTTATCTCCTGCCATCACTAAGCTTCACTGACTGATGCTGGCCAGAGCAAGGAAAATTACTGAGTGGTGATAACTCCTTATACCTACAGTAGTCTAGACTTTCCAAGCCAAAGGGAAGCAAAAAGAAACACAGGACTGCTGCTTTTGATGACTTTAAAATGTTTAGTTGAGGCCTGAGGATTAAGATGCGGGCTTGCTTTGGTTCCAGGGCATGGTCAGAGGATGCATGATGCCGTTTGCCTGCTGAAGCTAAGCAGATTTGATCCCGGTCGATGCCTGGAAGGGGGATTGCCTATCACACTTCTAAAAGCAACCTGAACACTTATTTGCAGAAGAACTTGTTTGCAGAATGGGTGACACCAGCAGAGCTTGCAAAAGGAAGCTCTGCTGACTTGACATTTCCAATGAGTGTTCATGCTTGTTCTCAGTGTTGTTTTTAGACATGTGAAGATCCTGTTGCACAAAGGGTTGCTCCTACAAATATAACATTAACAGAAGTAGAACAGCCCTGTTGGATACTGCCCAACCTTTAGCACAGTTTTCTCTAATACTAAACCAGGGACCCCAGTGCACACCTATGGGCCTTTCCTAAGACTCCCTTGAAGGATTCTCCAGTGAGTTGCCCCAGCTCACCAGCAAACTTTTAAAGTTTTTTTTCTGTTTTTTTCATATACATGCATGGATATCTATGGAAATGTATGCATGTAACATATAAATGTACATATAAACATTCAAATAAGTTTCAAAAATGTTGTTAAAAAGTCTTCCAAAGCTAATAAAGATAAACTACAGTGGTACCTTGGCTCACAAACTTAATCTGTTCCAGGACTCTGGTCATGACTCAAATGGGTCATGAACCAAGTCAAATTTCCCCATAAGGTTCAATGTAAATAAGGTTAATCCGTTCTGTAACTAATTTTTTTTTCTGATCACAAAAATTTGAAGCAAAGTGACAAAGAACAACAAAGATCTTTGTCAAAGGTCTCCCCCTCACCCTGGGGATGAGCACGGCCATCTCCCCCCACCCCAGCACGACCGTGATGCCTCCCGTCATCCCTGCACGAGTGCAATCGTGGCCATAGAAGGGTGCCATCGTGGGCATGCTCGGGGGGAGAGATGGGTGCGATCGCGATTGTCACCCCATGTGGAGTTTGTGACCTGAGGCAACATTTTTCAGAAATTTCTGTTCATGACCCTATTTGGTTGTGAACTGAGGCACCACTGTATTTCCCCCAATTTTTTAATAAATAAATAAATTAACCAAATTTAAAAGGGAATGAAAAATTCTACCAAGTCAACCTGGCTGAAATTGAGATAGTGAAAACGATGAGCCTTCCCAAAGTCACATATTGGTTTCAAGTTCTGCCAATTGCAATTGATAAAAAACTGCCAGAACATTATAAAGAAATTTATTCACAATTAAAAACATTTTAAAAACCTATACAGACACCCCAGAAATGGAGGAATAGGCATACCAAATATAGAACTGCATTTCAAGGCATTCCAAATTAGGTAACCAATCTAATTCATATGGATGAAGAATTCCACTAGATAAATATATAATCTTTAGGAATTAGCAAAAATAAATTCAAAATCTCTCGTTTTCAGTTCCAACAGAAATGATTTGGAGGTGATAACTATTCCATCTAAATCTTAAAATGCGGAGAAAATGGCGGCATATATTACTACCATATGTTTTCCCTCTTCTACAGTTCTTACTATAATTCAGGGTTTTATGACAAAATGGTTGCAGTTTAGCAAATGGAAACCCAATTATTTAGGTTAATGGTTTTATTTGAGGGGGTTACACCGTCAAAAAGGCCCACAGCTAAAGAACCTGTTAGAAGGCATGAAAATAAGCTGGTTCAATTATATGAGGTACTTTCATTTTACTATTAACTAGTCTAATGTCCTATTCCTATAGCTTTGGAATGTGAAATTAGACTATTCACAGCATTTGAACAACTAATGCTTCTATTTCAACCCTCAACCAAAGGCCTCACATCCAAGATAGAGAAGATGTTGATTATAGCATCAATGGAAACAATCATTGGCTGAAAGAAGTATGTTATTACGACATATAAGAAAAAAATAGAGGAAAAGAAATTTGAACAAATAGGAGTTTAAAAGCCATATTGTTTAATGTTCATAAAATTAATGGAAAACTCCTTGAAGGTAGTACTGAGGTGGCATTTAACTTTAATTCATACATGCAAGACAATGTTACTGGTAGCCAGGGTAATACATTAGGCATGTACCATCATATGTGGTGGGGATGTGGGCAAATATAGCTTTTGGAAGGAGGTTTTTCAAAAATGCGGTCATATAATAAGAGGGAAGATACACATGAATCCTAAATTTGCACTAATGTCTCTCCCTAGTGACCTCAGTAAACATTTACCAGACAAATGCTGACTTTTATGATGGGGGTATTTGCCAACTAATGCCAAAGAATAGGAAAGACATTACAGAACTGTCAATAAATGTGTGGTATAAGAATTTTTGGAAGAGTGTGTTGGCTGAAAAGTGAACTAAACAGATAAGGGCATAGAGGCGACAAAACTAATCTGACGCTCTCTATATAATTTGCCATAAATGCTTCAGCTTTATTATCAAACATAGTTCCTACAGAAAAACACCAGTGTGTCATGGACAAGTATGGAAAGATATATTTAGACAATTGCAACTAAATCTCAAACCCTTAGTGAAGTTCTGTGAATAGTTAAATTTATTATTAAATACATCAAACTTCCTGAGATTCCTGTTAAGTGTAATTGGATTCTTGATTTAGTGGCTCTATTTTGCTAGTTTAAAAAGTTGTTATATTTTCTATACATTCATGGATTATATTGAAAGCCCATGATTTAAAATGCAACAAAAATAATATTAACACAGAAAGAAAATGTTGTCTTCCATCCATTACATTATACAAGGTGAGTTTTTATTCTTCCAGTGTTATAATATCAGTTGTTTAGCTGTCAAAGGAGTGCAGAAAATGCATTTTCCCTTCCATTTGTTAATTTTCATGGAACAGGTAAATAATTTAAAAGATAAATGAAATTTATTTGTATAATAGCCTGCTCACTCAAAAAAGCATCTATTGGGCATTGACAAAACATCTTTAAAAGAAGCCTTAGTTGTAATGCTCATCCAGCAATTAGCTGAATTAACCAATCCCTTATTAAAGAGATGTTTCAGTGTCCAGAAGGCATGAAACACAAGTTTGCTGAATAAGACACTGCCTAAGATCTTGTAGTGACTTAATGTGAAATGACTACGGACTGATGAGAAAGGCATTTTTAGTCACTCAGGTGTCTGTCTTGGTTATTTTTTATGTTGTCTGATGAGCACAGGGTAGGAAAAGGACATGTTTCAGATTTGCCCCTCCTTTCTGTAGAGAGTTTCAGTTCTCTTTTCCCTGGTTCCACATATCACCAGATTCTCCAGCAAAGTAAATGTTCCTCCCTTATCTTACACAGCAAGCTGACTTCAGCATCTTAGAGGCTTAAGGAGTCGATACATTGAATTACCCTGCTCAAACTGTTGTTTCGTGCAGGCCATTTTGTCCTGTCATCCTAGTGACAGGATGTCAAAGCTTTCCTTTCCATTGCTAGCATCTGCAGGAATCTGATATGCTGCCTCCTCATTACACAGGGGACAAACCTCAAGCATTGTGGTGATAGAAACCAGCAAGTCAGACAGCTGCAAGCACTGGAAACTTACGTTGCTGGACTGCATCGGCCTTATGCTGTCTCTCTCACTTTCTCCACATCTTTCAGTTATGTTGACTTCTTAAACATTCTGGGTTTTCCCCCCAGCAGTTTGATTTCTCAAGGCATCTTGTGGCTTTTTCAACAGATGTAAAAATAAATCTTAGAAGATTTTTTTTCTTTCAGATTAGGAGTCATTCCCTAATTGATCTCGTTCAGGCATTTTGTTGAGCCAGTGCCATATTTTTTCTCAGAGTGTGTTGGGACCTTCTGGGGTGGAAAACCAGATAAAAGTACTGAGTACATCAGATACTATAAAACAGAGGCTGGGTGGTTCAGTATTCTACCATTTCTTTGATAGGTTGTGTTCCATTGTTCTTTAGGTATCTGTCAATATTCCTTCTTACCTGCCTCCTAATTTTATGATACAAAAATATAAAATTTGTTCATATGTAGAAAAATGGCCTTTAAAATTACAGTGTGCAGATACTGCATAAGCAGGACTATTTCACAGAAACTAATCTAAAAATAGAAAGCACTGAACTAAACACTTCAGAGGCTCGGTCTACTGATTCAGGACTGCAATAAAAGAGGTACAACTGCTTTCTGGATCTGTCTACTGGACATATTATTGGAATCAAGGTGCTCCCTTACAATTTAAACAACTGTGGCTCAGTTTCTTTAGAAGCCCTCTCCCCAGTGAGGCCTGCCTGGTGCCATCATTGTTACCTTTTTGGTGCCAGAGTAAGGCTTTCCTCTACTCCCAGGCATTTGATAGTATATGGTAAGGGTTAACTCTCTTTCCTCCTGCCTGGAAGACTGCAAGGGAAGGAGATGGCAGGAGGGAGGAGATTTCCCAGCATAACCCTGATTGAGTATATCTAGCTAAAAAACCATGAACCACGATGACCACACAGGGTTGCTTGTTGTGACATGTGAGCCCAGTCATTGTCTGACTGAGCCATTTCTTCATCCACACTGAGAAACTCTTTTTAAATGACCCCCAAGTTGTAGCAGCCCATATAAATTGGGCTGGGGGACACACACAAAATATGAATTAGTTCTTGTGAAAATATGAATTAGCGCTAGAACTGGGAAAAGGAACTGCTAAAGCAAAATGAGAGTGGGGGGGGGTCAGAAAGTTAGAAGATGAGAGGAAGAAAAAGTGTTTGTAAAGAGCAGAGTCAAAAGGAAGAGGGAAAAAGAGGCTGGAGATGAAAGAGAGGTGGAAAGGGAGAGAAAAGGGGGCCTGTAGCTCTGCTGGGTAAATCCAAACCTTAGTCCATCAAGAAGGATCACTGCCCCCCTCATGAGAGGGCATCTTTTCCCAAAGGAGGACTATATCCTTTATCTGACGCAAACATCACCCTCAGCCACAGGTGCTGGCAACATGCCACGTGTGCGCACACGTACACACACACACACAAAGCAACTTTTTGTTGCAGAGAAATCCTTAGCCCATGACAGCTGCTTAATTTGTAGTAAAACTGTATGGGTTAAACTGATCTGTAATAATTTTTATTCCTCCTTTTTTTGCTCCAAGAGCACAGTTTGACCCACTATGCATCACTTAATTAACAAATATTAAAATCCTGAACTAGATTTTTAAAGCTTCACTTAAAGCATAAATTTTGCATTATTGGAAGAGACCTAGCAATGAGGACACATTGCCATAAGAGTGCTCAGTTAGTAGAAACCAACTTTTTTTCTCTCCAGTTTTGCAATCTTATGTACACTTACTTAGAAGTAAATCCCACCTACAACGCAGGATTTCTCAGCAAGTATACACTGATGAAAGGAATCATATTCAATACATCTGAAGGGGTTTCTTTTAAAGATTGTGACTGCAAAGGGATGCAAAAAAACTTCAGTATTAATGAACCAAAATCCATAGTGCACAAAACAATTATATTTTGTAAGTGTAATTTGTCAGCTGAAGAACAAATACAATTTATGGGGAAAAAATCCCTTACAGGTTGCCATGTAGTCCTTTCCTTCATTTACATTTCAGCAACTAATACACACAAAATTATATTCCTGTTCCAGGGAAATAAAAGTATGTATTTTCCTTAAATGTATTTAAGTTATCAGAGGGTATTTAATATTTGATCTGGGTTTCTTTAGCTATATGCTTTAATGTGGACAAGGTGCTTGGACAAGTACGTCCTACCACCTGTTTACTTGATCCTTGCCTGTTGTGGCTACTGACCAAAGCCAAACACGGGATTGGTGCCTGGATCCTGAGGTCATTAACACCTCTCTGAGGGATGGCCAGGTGCCCGCTCCGCTAAAGGAGGCAGTAGTCAGGCCGGTCCTAAAGAAGGCATCCCTGGATCCAGAGATGGCCGCCAATTGTAGACCGGTGGCCAATATCCCGTTTTTGGGCAAGGTGTTAGAACGGGTGGTGGTGGGACAACTCCAAGCACTCTTGGATGAGACTGAGTATCTGGACCCATTTCAGTCCGGCTTCAGACCCGTGTATGGTACTGAATCTGCCTTGGTCGCCCTGTATGATGACCTGTGCAGGGAGAGAGAAAGGGGGAGTGCCTCCCTGTTGGTCCTCCTGGACCTCTCAGCGGCTTTTGATACCATCGACCATGGTATTCTTCTGGATAGTCTGGCGGGACTGGGAGTAGGAGGCACTGCTTGGCAGTGGCTCCACTCCTACCTCAACGGCCGATTCCAGAAGGTGGTGCTGGAGGACTTTGGTTCTGCGCCATGGCAGCTATGCCATGGAGTTCCGCAGGGGTCTATTTTGTCCTCCTTGCTATTCAACATCTACATGAAACTGCTAGGAGAGGTCATCAGGAGGTTTGGGATGCGGAATCATCAATATGCTGATGATACCCAGCTCTACCTCTCTTTTTCAACCGATCCAGGTGAGGCAGTGGCTGTGCTCAACTGGTGCCTGGCTGTGGTAATGGGCTGGATGAGGGCCAATAAACTGAAACTCAATCCAGACAAGACGGAGGTCCTGTTGGTGGGTGGTTCAAGCTCCTGGGTAGGTGACTTGGGCCTTGCCCTGGATGGGGTTGCACTCCCTCTGAAGGACAGGGTCCGCAGCTTGGGAGTGCTCCTCGACCCAAAGCTGTCCCTGGAGGCTCAGGTGACTGTGGTGGTGAGGAGCGCTTTCCTTCAGCTTCAATTGATCCATCAGCTGCGTCCCTACCTGGAGGACGATTGTCGAGCGACAGTGACCCATGCATTGGTTACTTACTTACTTACTTATTTATTATTTCGATTTATATCCTGCCTTTTTCCTACAAAGGGCTCAAGGCAGCTTACATCTCCTCCCCCATCTTATCCCCACAAAAACCACCTTGTAGGGTAGGTTGGGCTGAGAGTCTGTGACTGGCCCAAAGTCACCCATTTGGCTCCATGGCCGAGTGGGGACTAGAACCCAGATTGTCTGAGTCCCAGTCCCATGCTCTTAACCACTACACCACACTACTTCCCGGTTGGATTTCTGTAATGCGCTCTACATGGGGCTGCCTTTGAAGACAGTCCAGATACTTCAGATGGTGCAAAAAAGAGCAGCCAGGTTGCTGACGGGGACTGGGTGTTATTCGCATATAACCCCAGTCCTCCACCAGCTTCACTGGCTTCCCATCAAAGTCTGGGCTCAATTCAAGGTGCTGGTTATTACCTATAAAGCCCTTAATGGCTTGGGACCTGGATACCTAAAGGAACGCCTTCTTCTGTATTTGCCCTCCCTCCTCTTGAGATTGGCAGCAGAGGCCCTCCTCCGGGAGCCCTCCGTGAAAGACATTAGGAGGCCAAGTACCCAGAGGAGGGCTTTCTCTGCAGTGGCACCACGCTTATGGAATGCGCTCCCCAGAGAGGTCCGCCTGGCGCCATCATTTGTTTTTCAGCACCAGGCTAAGACCTTTTTATTTCAACAATATTTTAATAACTTTTAATATCGGTTACAGGTTTTAATCTGCAGCCAGGGTGGATCTGGATTTTATGTGTATTATGTTTTATTTTATTTTATGTAAGCCGTCCCGAGGCTATGCGATGGGACGGCATACAAACAAACAAACAAATATGGTGATGTTTGATATTTGGAAAAGAATCAATGTTAAAACAATTTTAGAACTAGTCATTTTTAGATTTTAATTTTAAAAACTTTAATTTTAGATGGACAGTTTTACCTGCCTATCTTGGTATATAAAATCCTTAGGAACATATGATGAACATTGATAAAGGGCAATGTGATATGGTAGCATTTAGAATCGATCATTTATTTTACATTTTCAAACCTGGAAGGGCTCATCATTGTCTTTCTGTATTTAAGGCCACTCAGAGGTGCTTTTTGTGTGGGAGCTTCATATCCTTACGCCACTCACACATGGCTGGTAGAAAGGTTTAAATGACCCCAGAGTGTGGGAAGGGGCCTTTCCCATGGAATCAGCTTACCTTTTCAGCATGATTGGCTCTTACACACACATTCAGTTCATTTAAATACTCTTCCATCTATGCAGAGCAGTTCCCAGATATATAGCACCCATCAAGCTGGGTATATTTCTAAAGGGGACACTGCATGAGACAGGGAATGGAGATATGTTTGAACAGAAAGCAAAGGGAAATGACAAATCTTTTGCCCAGTCACCAATAGGGAAACTTGCGTCCTTTCTGCCCACCCAAGAGCCCTTAATAATGCAGACCTAGGTAAAAATTGTACAGATTGAGTGTGGGGATTGCAGTCAACATTGTTAATTTATGGGGAGGTTTTTCTTCACTCTTTATACAATTCTAATTGAATGGGTTTCTTCTGATCCCTACAGTTATGCTCTTGCTTTTGACAGCTGCAATTACAATGGATAAGTTGTTGTTTTTAATCAGACTGAGAAGGGGCACCCTGGTAGTTTTTAGACTGAAAACATATTGGCTGGTTGGGGAGGTCATGGCACTGAACAGTAACTTCGTGTAGTAAATATTGCATTTCTGCTCCTGAAGATAAAGAATTATCCTGTATTGTTCATTTATTTGATTTGTACACAGCCTTTCTATCAAGAAAGTGACCCTACTATATTAGGAACTGAGTTTTGTTGACTTTTGATTGTGTTTTAATGCATTTCTTTTATTATTGTTTTAATGAAGTTTTTTATTTGTCTGTGATTGAAGCTGCCTTGAATTCCATTTTGCCATTTTTTTGGCTAGGAAATCAAGGTAAACATCAAGTAACTAACAAATGAATAAAAATTCTTTTAAAACTTTATTAATACAATAACACAAAACAATTGAAAAGACAGCAATAAACAGCACACAACCCTACATCAATTTACCCACCACAGGCCTAGCTGAATAAAAACATATTTGTTTGCCCGCAGAAAACCAGTTTTGACGTTCTTGCACCAATAGAATATCTGGTATAACGTGAATGCACCCTTTTAAATGTGTACTTCTGGATTATTCTCTCCCAGCATGATACTGTTCTGAGAAGGTAATGCTCGTTCACAGGTGTGGTGGTAGATTTTCAGATAAACTATGCCACAATGTTTAAATAGGTATGAAACCATTTTGAATTCTATTTTTGCTATTCTTTGCTGTTCAGTTATTCACTGAGTCAAATGAACTTTGCATATAATTCTGCCAAGAGATTTTATAATATTGCAAAGTAGAAACAGACTATTCTATGACAGTTTAGTCATTTTATACTGAGTTGTTCTCCTTAGGTTACATCCCTACACATGTCTAGACAGAAAAAAAAAGTCTACAACTCCCAGCATGCCCCAATCAGATGTGCTGACTGGGGCATGCTGGGAGTTGTAAGTCTTTTTCTGCCTAAATATGCTTAGGATTGAGCCTTTATCTTTTTGAATTTGCTGAATCTACTAATTACTGGGAAAGATACTACCCTATTGGGAAATAATTGTACTATTTATTATAGTCCATTTGCAATCATTCGCTTCTTTAGATTACCGTATTTTTCGCTCTATAAGACACTTTTTTCCCCCTCAAAAGTAAGGGGAAATGTCTGTGCGTCTTATAGAGCGAATGTGTGTGTGCCCGACGCCCGGGACGCTGCCGGCCGCCTGCACCATGTGGCACCACCTGGCCAGCACGCGCTCGGCGCACCCTGCTCCGCCCCCCCCCCCAGCACAGGTGAGAGCTGTGCCGCTCGGGGGAGAGGTGCGGAGGAGGAGGACCAACAGCCTTTAACCCGCCGGCCGCATGGACAGATGGACTGCTCATCCCCACCGCCCGGAAAGACCTGCCACTGCGCCGCCCGAAAGACCACCGCCGGCACGCTGCCGGCCCAGCTGCACCACACCTGGCTGGCACGCCCTGCTCCGCCCCCCTCCTCCGGCGCAGGTGAGAGCTGTTAATCACAGGTCGGTGTGTGTTTTCAAATGGCAACCCGTCTTTTAATGAAGCCCATGGGGAAGTGATGGGGAATGTGCCTGTGATTATCAGGAAGCTTTCCATGGATCCGTTATCTGTTAGTTGATCAGACACATTTTTTTTAGGATCAGTGGATATTCGAACAGCATTACCTTCGTGTATGAAGTTTATTCTTCAAAGGCTACTTAGTCCGCTGTGTGTTTGATTTACCGTACAATATCTCATTTTTTGTCAGAGGTTTTTTTCTATTATTTACTAGTAGGGCAGCGTGGACATTACTGGCTTTTTTAGATTTGTTATTGAATTGTCTGCAGCAGCTCTTGTATAACTGGTGTAGATTGTGGATTCCTTCAATAATTCCACTACTGTCTAAGAAAGTGATGTCAGTGATTGTGAGCAACAGAGCTTCATAAATTCTGACTCTAGTGATGATGGGTTCTATGGGTTCAACGAAAACTAGAAAAGTACTCGAACTTTAAAGTGTCTCTTTTGTTAATGACAGTGATGATGGTTCTTAATGCCACTGTTGACTGCTGTTCACTTTACAAGGTTGAAATAAGGTATTACTATATTCTGTTATAGTTTATTAAATAGTTTAGTAAACCATTTGATTCAGAATATTTTTTTCTTGTTTTCCTCCTCTAAAAACTAGGTGCGTCTTATGGTCAGGTGCATCTTAGAGAGCAAAAAATACAGTAGTTGAATACAACGGTTTACTTAAAACGAGACCCTTTCAATGTAGCATTACATACTTCATTACATAGATAGAATGTATGTTGGTGCTTATGTATTCCTCTTAAGGCTCAGTAAAAAAGGGGTCATTGAGGATTTAAAGCCTTCATGGCCATGCTACTTATGGGAGGCAAGCTTTTGAGTTTACATAAATTAATTTAAAATACAGATTTTGAGCACTCTCTGGCACTGAAGTACATTTTAGCTTTCCCGCTTTTGGATTTAGTAAACTAAGTCTTAAACAAAGAAATGAAAATTGCAAGCTTGCCTGTGCTGCTGATGCTACTGATGTTGATTATTTTTATTTATTTAAAACTATATGTGTTGCTCCTCATCATATCAGATTGCATACAGCATAAACAGCAGATAAAATGAAACCACTCCACAGAATTCTGACAATTCTGTATTCACTGAGGCTTCTGTTGGGAGGTTACTGCAGCTTGGGTCACTTTGGTCAGACTCTCCCTGTCTAGAAGTGGTTGTAAGTGTTAGAGAGCTTTCACTGTTGCGCGGTATGGAAATTAAATGAATAAATAAACTTGTGAACCAGGTGTACTGATAAAAGGTAGTCAGTGTCCCAGAGGGCACTTGGACCTCTAATGACAGTGTTAGATCTAGGAGTGCCCCAAGCATTGAACTTGGGCTCACAGAAGGAAGACCATCTCTTTGTACATGACAGCCACATTCCCATAGCACCTCTCTCTAATCAGATTTCAGCTTCAGTTTGCTGTCTGGATTCTGCTCCAATTCATTGGCCCTCATCCAGATGATCACTGAGTCTTGGCAGTGTCACCTGACTTAGTGGATAAGAAGAAATATTGCTCAGTATCATCAAAACAGTATGAGCTCCAAATAGCCTTCTTCCAAGGTTCAGGAAGAAGCATCTGCCCATGTAAAGAGTTGAATCCAAACTAGAAACTTCCCTTCAGTCCTTCCCTTTCAGTAAAGCTGCTGACTTCACACTTAGAGTGGCTCTTGCTGCTTGAGATCAAGATAGTGGGAATGTCAGCAACTCTCACACGTTGCCTCCTTCCTAGATCTCACGGCTGTTCCCCTCCTGTCCTGGAAAGCTACCCTCTCCAAAGTAGACCAGTTCTCATGATCTACCTGAGAAACTTCCCTGGGTAATTTCGAAGTTCTCCCCACCGCAGAAAGACTGCCTCTTTCATTCCCAACAAGTTGTGTGGCGACCAATGGGTTCTTTTTGCGATAGTGTAGACCTTCACAGGTTTGATCCAATTCTCTTCCTTCGCAAAAATAAGTAATCTGTTTCCTCCTATTTAGTGGTCCTCCTTCCTTCTCAACTGCCTCAAGGAATGTTATCATTGTTTTTACACCTCTTGATTGAAAACCTAAATAATCATAGTTCCTGCCAGCTAAACATCAGGGCCAGAGCAGACTGTTCCTTTGGGCATACTGTTCTGCAGTAGGACACCAAACCTTCTTCCACTGACCCAGCTTGTTCCCTGCCCATATTTGTACCGGCTGACCATGAAGAAGATTACTTAACTGTAAGCACTTTATCCATGCATTCACAGAACCCGTGCACTCTCCCTGCTTTGGTGCCTATTTTGGTACTGGGGTTTCTTTCAGTTCCAAGACTGTGCTTGGTGAGCTGAAGGAACCAGGGAAATAGGCAGGATGTGTGCTCTGGGACATGTGGAAAGGGTTCTTCCCCAAAATTCCTCAGCCATAGGATGTTCCTGTTCAGGTTATCATGCAGGCTCAGAGACCATCTGTGTGATACACAAATGACTACTCAAAACTACAGACACATTGTATTTATGCAGTTTTCTCATTATTTACTTAAAATCTTAAATGTAACAGTTTAAAATCTGTAGGTGATCATACTGTTTCCAAGAAAAATAGCAAATATGTAGCATTACTTTTTGAATGAAGTAATTTATCCACTTCAGGCTGTCACATTTAATAGTTTGAGTAATATCACATCAGGATACAGAGTTTCATAATAAGTGAGCCAATAATCTAAAAACAATTGTATGTCTAGAAAGAATGTTTTTGGTTAATATTACTGCAGAATAATTCAGAATACCGGAATAATACTTGTATATAGGGATTTCTGCATTGCAATATGACTTGTTTATCAAAACACCTATGTTAGTTCCATACAGATCCAAATTTGTCTCAGTGCTCTTCTAGCCATTTTGTGCAGGACTACTCACAAAAGCCTTAAGGGTGCAATTTTATGCACATTTAGGCAGAACAAAAAAAATTGCAGACCACATGATTGGATGAGGCATGCTGGGAGTTATTGAACTTTTTCCTGTCCAAATATGCATAGAACTGCACCCTAAACATCTTTTTTAAAGTAGTTTAAGATATGGAATGGCTGTATAAGGTACTGTTGTTCAATAGTCTCTGGTAGTGTAGCTGGTACTCATCATTTGTTGAGATCCACGTTTTAATTTGTAACTTAATGCAATTGCACTGAAGCTTATTGGAGAAGCTGACAGCTCTCACATAGCCATCCCATATTGATAAATATCTGTTTCTAAAGGACCATGCTGTCACTTACCTATATGATAAACAACTCTTATTTATAAACAGTTTAATTAACAATTATTGTATACATATTACCACTGAACAAAATGAGTTTGATTATATTTGTTTTAACTCATTTGATACTCATATGCTTTTCCATTGCTTTGCTTTCTGCTGTTACAACCTATGATGATAACAAAAATATTACAATTATTATTACACTGATATGTAATATTCTGACCCAGATTATTAGCAAACCTTTTTAATATGATTTGAATAATAAATGCAAAAGAATTCAGAGAGCTAATAATTTCCAACATTTGAAAGGGTCTATTATTAGAAGTTAATTTTGTGAATATGCTAAGTACATTTTCTTTAGACCATAGCTGTGGGAGACAATTATTTTGAATTGTTCAGAATCTGCAGTGTTTATGCATAACCAGCTCTGTCAAGTGCTCTGAAGTTATTGCTTCTAGTTGGTGGTATAAGTAGCTAATATTATCCCATAGTAATCCAATGTCACTAAAGTACATTTTGAACGTTCCTTAATGAAGAAATGAGATCAAATGCTTTAACCTACTGATCTAGGTCTTTACTTATTTCTACCTGAAATTTATTTTTTTCACATTTAAATGGTGACAGTTTTCTCCTTTGCAGAATTCACAAACCCAACATCTGTTCTGATTTATGTTCTGAAAGGGAGAAACTAGGCTAGACAGATCATCTGTGATGAAGTTTTTGGAACAGCTGAAAAGGAATCTAATTTCCTGGCAAGATGACAGTTATATTGCATACTGGACAGAGCCACTGGTTAGGCCAGCCTCAGCTCACAGCAGTTGTTGAAAAGGGTAGAATTTCAGCCTCTGGAAAGTGAAGCAATTGAGCTGAGCAGACTTAATCAATCTAATTGGGATCTGTAAAGCTCATAGTACCCTGCCCCTACATATATATGGGGGGAAGGTCAGAGAAGCATCTTACAAAATGGCTTGCAAAGATCATTTGCAGGGAAAAGATACCGTATGCAGTTTAATTTCCTCTTAAGGCCATAACAAACTTAACATTGTTCTGCAGTATAATGATTTTTTTAAAAATTTCACATTATATAAAAAGTGGATATGTTAGCACGTGAATGGTTGAATAACATTCCTGATTCCTGAACATACATTGTGAGTATTGTATTTCATCATGTAATTTCAACATATTTCTATAGAAGAGGCACTAAGGTGATCAGTCTGTTTCTCTCAGCAAGACTGATTATGATTGCTTCACGATTTAAAAATGCATGGATAGTTTTGCTTTTAAAGCATAATACAACATAGTCATTTTAATGAGCATTTGTGTTACTGAAACCCACTATCCTGGAAAGAAAACACCTTGCTATCTGCTAAAATTGACAGTGTATAAGCTACTTGTACACAACACTTGTTCATGCATTTTCTTATTTAGCTTCCCGTGAAAATGGCACTCTAGCTGACATATAACTTCTCTAACCTCGCATAAAATGGCATCGGCTGCGCTAAAAGCTACAATGACGTCTGTCAAGTGTGACATGTGGTCTGCAAAGATAACAGTTCTCCTGGCTACAGTATCCTGCATCACCCAATCATGCAGATTCCTGTTCTTGATGTTTCCTTCCCTGTTCCCAGCAGTTTCTTGCCAGAGAAATACATGGATACATCTTCCTCAGATAGAGTCCATCATTTGCTCTCAATCTTGTTTTATATAAATCCAGGAGGTTTCAGTCAACCAGGTGGACATAAATACACACAAAAATCGGCAAGGTTTGATGAAATAGAATAGCTTCTGCCTTGTCTAATACCAATTAACAAATCTTCCTCCATTTCAGACATATAATTCCAGGTTTCCTAGCCTGATGGCACAATCTTATGCATGTTCAGACAGAAAAGAGTCGCAAAATCCCCAGTCTCCCCAAGACATCCATGCTTAAACATGCATAGGATTGTGCTCTTAACATATCTATTCAGCATATCAGAGGAGATGCACTGACTTCCTTCGCTTAACTAATTCCACTTTGTACTCAAAAAGAAAGGTGAACCATCAGATGGGGAGTTGGATTTAACCAAGACAAAAGTAAAAAAAAAGTATAGAATTGCAAAAGGTTTGCAAAACAAAAAAAAATTTTGAAAAAAAATATTGTTAGCTCAACTGCTGAGCAGAACCCTTTCACCTGTCTGTCTCTTTTCACCCGCTTAGTATACACTGCGCTTTTTCCCTTGTGCCGTATGTCCAAATGAGTTTTCATTGCTTCTGAAACTAGGTGGGGAATAAGAGCTGTGCCCAGTGTAAGCATGGTAGTATAATAATTTTCCTTCTAATCATTTCCAAGTTAGCTACTTTGCCTTAAGTAGGATTATATTGGTGGCAGTAAGTCATGTATCTGAAGACTTTAATCTTGCAATAATATACAATATTGAAGAAAATAATTCTTGAAATTCCCCTCCTTGCTGACATGTAATAAAAGTTTTGTCAAGTTGGATTTAACCCCATGGCATTTAGAATTCCAGGTTTATCTTCCAAGCAACTTAGAAGCTTTATAGGGTTCCTAGTGATAAAACATTGTGTGAGAGGGTAGAGTGGAGGGGAGTTTCTAGTTCCAATATTAAGGCTTTCAGTAGCCCGGTTGGCTGGGTTTTGCTTTGATTATCGGCATGCAACTAGGTTCTTCTTGGCCCATTAGCTGGTCTGGATTCCCTGTGTGTGCTTGTTCACAAATACACAAAAAAGTTCCTTGCTCTCACAGAACCAGAGATCTCAGGCAAAATGTTCATGAAATATTATGCTCAGTTTCCTTCCTCCAGGAGCCATAAATTGTTTGATTTTAACAATAGTTGTTAAAAGTAATTCTAAGTGAAAACTGTTACGAAGTTGCATAAAAAATACCTTTGTGTGGTTGCGAAGATGAACACTTTGCCTTTTACCAACATCTGTGTGCTTTGAATGGGACAGAATTGCACTTGATTTCCAATATCACTGCAACAATTCACTGGAAAATATCAAGTACGTAGTGCTGTAACCAAAGTGCTATTAAGATGAAAAGAGTTGAAGCTGCTTGATTCCTGTGGCATCCAATTTTTCTTGTTTCTGTACATCATCTGTATTTTTATCACAATCGTACATTAATTGCATTGGACTTCGCAACAAACTCTGACCCTGCGGGTGGCGTGGCTCACCATGGGTTAAGTAACATGTGTTATCCAAATGTGTTCAATCTGTATCTTAATCTTTGGTGGGGAAGGGAGAACTTCTGTCACCAAAATCAGCACTGTTTTTTTTTCCTTTTTCCTTTTCTCTTCTTTTCTTTTTAGTTGATAAAGAGAAAATGAATGCAGTACAAACTGCATGAAATGTCTAAGGACAGAAACCCTGTCCATCCATCCATCATGTATTATACTTCTGTTTAATATGATGAAATCTTTAAGCAGTTCATATTAAATTGCATATATTGTGCAATATAAAAGATATATACACACGCACACATGTGCGCAGGCACACACACAGAAAGAGTCCATGAGTGTGTGGACTACTGGAAATTTGTGGAGCAGGTGGACAAGATGAAATGGAAGTAGTGGGGACATATCTTATCCATAGGTTATCCATTTCCACTTCTTTTTCTTTGGTAGGTGCTGGCAAAGGACCATCTTTATTTCTTAGCCCCTTCCCACTTCCCATTTTCCACTGCTTTGACCCATAAGTCACTGATTGCTTGGACCAGTTTGGGCACACAGCAAAACAAAGAGCACAAATCTGTCTGTCTATCCATCTGTCACATAAACTGAGCAACATCTGACCCTGTTCAGGGTTGGCATCTCTGCTGTTTTCTGATACTGGACTTATCCACCATTTAACTGAGGGAATTGACCATAGACCAGTCACAACTGGAGCCAACTTTCAGGATGTGGGGAAAGGGAAGTTTTGATCCTACCCCCAATATTATTCTGCAAGGTTTTGTCAACAGCATCAACTATTGAAGCAGAACAGCCTTCTATCAGAAAGAGGCACAAGTGGACGAGGTCACATTAGAAAAGAAAAAAGAAAAGAAAGCAACAAACTTTCTAGAAAGGGTAGAGTAAAGTTTCTTTGTTTACACTTAAGTGCTTTCCAACTTTTAATGCTATGTTTATTCTGACTGGAAAGAAAAGGCTTGATACATTTGATGAGCCCAAAGTGAGGGAGCAGTGATCTTAACAGTTTTACAGCACTATAAATTTTTGACACTACCTTTAAAGAATTAAAAAGGTATACATATGTATGAGCTGCTTTTCAAAGGAATAAATAAAACTGGTTTTGCATTCATGAATATGTGAATTCCATAAACATTAAAGCATCATTGATGGGGATGTGATAATCAAATGGAAAAGTAGACTTTCCCCTTCTTCCAAAACAAAGGCTTTGAACAGTTGTTGCTTGTAGAACATTTTTTGTCTGAGTCTTGCTTCCTGAATTCCTCAGGAGTTCGTTCCTCATCTTGTCTGCCTGCCTATGTGGCCAAGCATTTCTGCAACTGACTGTGATTTGTTTCTGCCCTTAAGCTGGTCTTGTAAGAACCACTTGCAATCTCAAGTTATATCTGATCGTTCTAATCAGTTATTTGTAGTTTTTAATACAATGAAAACAGATTGTTATTTTTGGTTAAGAAAAAAACAGTTATTCAGAATGGTTTTAATTGATGTCAGTAACTGCTTTAAAATAACCTCTGAGCAGTTCAAATACTCATAGAATAGTAGAGGTGGAAGGGGCCATGAAGGCCATTGGATCCAACCCCCGCTGTTGCAGGACACCAATTCGCACCATCCCACTTCAGTATCTTTTTGAATGTCTCTAGTGTGGGAGAGCCTATGTCCTATCCAGGCAACTGGTTCCACTGCTGTGTTGCTTTGACAGTGAGGAAACTTTTCCTGATATCTAGCCTAAACCTGAGTTGTCAAAACTTGGCTTGATTGTTCAGTGTCCTACACTCTGGTCTCAGTTGCTTTGGCCCTGTCTTGAAAGTCACTGTGTGATATTCAGGAGGCATTCTTTGACCACAAATTGGGTAAAAGAACTCCTGACACTTGTCTGTCTTGTCCTATAAGGTCACCTGTATTGTCCTTCCTCCTATGGCCCTTGTCTTATATTGAAGAAAGTAGGACTTGCCCACAAAATGAAAATCTTTAAATTGCAGAATGTATGTATCATCTTACATGAATTCATCCATTGTTATATTGACAAAGATCCTACACTAGTCATTTGCCCACCAGGACTGGCTCCAGGTTGTAGACCCTGTTTCTGTTGTTTGGACTACTCAGGAGTAACTCAAAGGAGTTACAAAGCAGAGCTCCCTGAGCAGCACTACATGGTGTCCTAGGAAACTGAGTCTTGTCACATTATTTTCCCTGAAGGAACTGGAGTGATGCTATGTCAGGGGAAAGCCAAAAATTAAAATTAATATGGCATCTAGACACAGCCACTAAGTGCTTCCTAGAGTGGTGAAATAATAAATAAAATAATAAATGGGCCCAGGGCAGAGTTCTGTGGTGATGCTGGGGCCTTGACAACTAGCCAAATATGTCAGGTGCTGATGCCAATTATCCAACTTAGAGCTTTATGAGATGTGCCAGCAAATAAATATTTTATAGTTCATGATAGATATTGCCTGTGTTCTCGGTACTATTGACTTCCAGTTTCCAGTCTTTTTCCTCATCTTACTTTCTTAGGATTTGAAAGTGAAAATGTCTGACAAATGCAACGTGATAGATATTATATATTTGTCTTGCTTCAAAACTTTCCTTGCTTCAAAGCCCAAAAACAGACCCACCCATCCCCCCAGAAAAAAAGTTATTCCCAGAATGGGCCTTCCTGACCATGAAGAAGTTATTTACACTCCTCATTAAAATGAATGGGAGTTACATACCCTTGAAAGCATTCTTGTACTAGTACAGGAAAAGGTCCAAGCCCCAAAGCATGCCCTATCTCGAAGTTGCAAGAGCAGCATCCATGTAGCATGTGGCACTGCTTTACCGTACATGCAGTGCTGCCTTTCACCTAAGCATGCAGAGATGCTTGGAAGCACCCGTGGGCTTGCGTGCTCCTGCTCTCATGCAGGCATTCTCATCCCTTTTCTAATTTTAAGCTTGCTGTGTTAGTGATACACATGCAACAGTCCTAGCCGGCTTCTAACCATGGTTGCAAACTGTATTTGATACTATAGTTCGCAAGCATGTGGGTTACATGTAATACTAACCATAGTTAATGGAAAGGAGAGGGGAATTCCTGTGAGACAGAGGAAGCTCACAAAATAACGTGGCACTGTCAGTTGCCCATTTGGGCAGCATTTCATTCATTCATTCACTCATTCATTTATTTGGACAACTTGTATGCCGCCCCATTCGCGTAAGTCTTGGGGCAGCTCCCAATACATAAATAAATATATTGCTATACAAAATACATAAAATACTGGAGACATCCTGGCCACAGATCTAAACTTAATAAAATCAACAGTTAAAATAGCGTTTACATAAAAAAGTCTTGGCCTGGCACCGAAAAACAAATAACGACAGTGCCAGGTGGACCTCTCTGGGGAGCCCATTCCATAAGTTGGGTGCCACCGCAGAGAAAGCCCTCCTCCAGGTACTCACCCTCCTAATATCTTTCATGGAGGGCTCCCAGAGAAGGGCCTCTGCCGCCGATCTCAAGGGGCGGGAGGGCACATAGGGACACATATTTACACTAGGCAAATAGTGCTTGATGCAGCCCTGGACTCAGAAACACCAACAAATACTAAGAATACAGCCTGTGTGCTCAACTTGAATAACATGAGAAAAATATGAGTACTTTTTGCAGCCACTAATTCTGTTGAGCAATGCTGTTCCCAGGTTCTCAGGGACAGAGTCAACAAACACACATTTCGCTCCAATAGGCATGGTCAAGCACAGGTAGGGCCAAGTTCGACCATGGTCAATACAGAGGAGAGTCCAGAAGTAAGTCAGATACCAGTTACAGAAATCAAAGTAACATCACAGAGAGCTCCAGGCAGGCCTCTGCAGCAAGTCAAACAAGCTCAGCTTGTATGTCATTCTACCAACTTGCAGACTCAGACTGAACTTTTGCCTTTCCAGGGACTGGCAGTTTCTAGTTGTTGTTAGTATTGTGATGATAGCTTCACATACACTCTGCTAATCTTCCCTACTGGGGTTAGAGTTAGGGTTGCCTTTGAAACCTTTGGCTGCAGGGGTATGGAGGCAACTGAGATGCAGTAATGGTTGCAGGACCAGAATCCTTGGAATTGGAGAATAGCAATGTGACCTCTTCCTGGAGCAGGGCAAGAGGTCCCAAGGGTTCTTCTGGGCTCAGGGTCCTAAGACAAGAGTGCCATCAATGGGTGTTTCCACAGGCACATTTTCTTCGGGCTATGTCAGAGCCCGTGTCTTGAGGAGGAAGGATCATATGTGGTTTAACATCAGAAAGTTCAACCTTCCTCTTCTTATTCAGAATATATCTTCCTTTGCATTACCTTTACTTCAGTGTGCTTATTACTAAGCTAAATAGATAATATCGTGCCAGAAAGAAATCAAGGGTCAGTACATAATCTCAGAACCACTGCAAAGTTGGAAGTTACCTGTAAGCAGAAGAATATAGTAACCTACAATTGGAAATTGCAGCTGAAATGAATTCAGGGCAAGATGGGAAGGGCTGAGCAGTTAACAATGCTTAGCTGATAACAGTTAGAGAAGGATGTGAAGGTTATAAGAAATTAATTGGCTTGTACAAATGTTTTAGGGAAACAAATATGATCCAAAGACTTATAATTTTACTGCCATGATAATATTGTAGATCAATTAAACAATACATGTACAAAATATATATGTGAAAATTCAGTGTTCTTAGGTCTGAAGTTTATTCTTAGTTGAAAATGTTTATATTGAATGAGTCATTTTCACAGATTTGTGTATTTGATTATAGATATATTTAAAGGAGAAGGCATGGAATATGTATGTTTTATATTTATCTGTATTACTACCATACTGATTTTAAAAACTGGCAATTACAGACATTGAAATTGGCACATGATAAGTAACCAGTGCAGGTTTCCATACCAGTTAAAATATGCTGTGTCCTTTGATAATTTGTCTATTTCAATACTATATGTTTGGTAAAGAAAATCAAAAGAAGCAATCTTTTGGGAAGCATAAAGAACAAAATTATTTTCTGAGGTACAAATATTAGTTATTTACTTACTTACTTATAAAAATACGCATTTATGGAACAGCCAGCATTATAATTTACTTTGATTATCCAACTGTAGAAAACAAGCACAAGAGTAAGGAAATGGAAATCAATAAAACATAACAGAATTTAAAAAGAAACATAGATGGAGGCCCAGTTGTCATTTTTAGGTCACCACTGACATCCCTGAATATAATTTCCGTATGAACTGTATTTCAGGGCTTGTATATGCTTGAAGAAACGACATTTTCACAGCAGGAGGCCAAATCAAAATGAAGCAGTCAGATGCAGGTGCACAGTAATGGAAGTGGGCGATTTACCCTGAAGCAAGATCACTGGGCTGGGAAAGCAGAAGCTATCCCAGCAGAATGGCCAGCAATTTCTCTCTGATATATATCTCTGTGCCAAACAGTATTCATAGGGGGCCTAAATAATTGTTCTTTCACTTGTATCTAATGAGATGCATTGCCCAATGCTAAACAACTGAGGGGCTTCCTTTTGTTATGCTAATGAAATGCTATTCAAACCCTGCTTTCTTTGACTTCTATTTAATCCTTCCTGCTTCTCCAGCCTCAAGCCAGGCAGGGAAATAGTTGAAAAGATGGAGGTTTGTACTGTGTACATCTGTTGCCTAGATCAGTTCTATTTTGCCAAAAAAGGCGAGAAGGAGAACAGGGTGTTTGTGTGTGCAGCATTACTAATGCTACCAATAGTGTACTCTTATTTTATTTTATTTTATACTATACGTATCCTGCTGTTTCTCAGACAGAGCCCAGAGTGACTAACAGCTGATATAAAATATAATACACCATATAGACAACATTGAAACAATGGCACTAGAATATATAATAAATTACAATTAAAGCATCAACAGAATCAATCTGAAGATAAAGAGCCCTTGTTGATATCCCCAAAAGCTGCACAAATAAATAAGTTTTTAAACAGCACCTTTATGCTCATCCATTTGGTTAAATCTCTATGGGATCTGAGATCCAATGCCAGGGTGCTACTACCAGAAAGTCTCTGCTCTGTGTGATAGCCCTATGGGCCACAGGCTCCACAAGAAAAGCTTCATTGGCTGATCTTAAATCCAGGGATGGTTGGAATTGGGAAATGTCAATTACTCAGCTCCCACACAAGGATGTACATATTTTGTTATATCTGTTCTATATGTTTTTCATGGATTCCCAGGCATCTTTCTTTCTGTTGACTGAAGGAATCTGATTTTTTTTTTTTTTAGAGTTGTACAAGAATTTCATTCCACCTGCACAAGTCCAAGTTGGTGCAAACACATATAGTGCAAGTGTGAATTTGCACAAGTCCCCGCTAAAAGAGCCAGTGCGATAGTTAGATTGTTGGATTTGGATTTAGGAAATCTGGATTCTAGTTCCCAGTCAGTCATGAAGCTCACTGGACCAGGCTTTGCACCAGTTACTGTCAACCAAACCTGCTTCACAGTGTTGTTGTAAAATACAATGGCGAGGAGAGGGATTATGTAAGCTACCTACCACACAAGAAGGTAGAATGTAAATAAATAGACTGCAGTATCTGCACAATTCAGAAAAATCCAGGCTTCTATAGAATCTGTAAGTCAGATTCAGAGAAAGCTGAACTTGCTTAAGTCTGTTGTGCATTTCTCCATCGTCTCTAGTACTAAGCTGTTTAGACCTTGTACACTAGACATCTTTGTAACTAACACCTTGAATTATGTCTGGAAACTCACTGGCAGCCAGTGTACAGATTTCAGAACATGAGATTTGCTCGCATCTCACTCCTTCTGTCAAAACACAAGCAGCAGCATTCTGCATCTGCTGTTATCTACTGAATTGTAATACCCAGTACAAAGGATTTGCTGTATACTTCCATATTATCCCAAAGTCTTTGACATATAATAATGTGCACCATAAGCAAATGTTGCTTATCAGACTGCTTCTATAGAGAGGTTACAGAAAATTCAATTAACGTGCACCATCAGAGTATCATCTGAAAATATTTATATCTTGGAATACCAGTTGCAAGATTTCTCAAGTCACAAATAATACTCAGTGTGCCCTTCCCTTGTGTGACATGACAGAAGGTAACCCAATGCAAGGCACTTCTGACTGCCGACATAGGCTTGCCGTTCCATCAGAACAACTCAGTTTAGCCCACAGACTACAAATGTGGTAGCTAAGATAAACTATGGAATTCAGTACCGTAAGATGTAGTGATGCCCACCAATTGGACAGCTTTAACAAGGGATTGAAGAAATTCATGGAGGAGAAGGTTATCAATGACTGCTGCTCCTGATGGCTAGGCGATACCTCCAGTACCAGAGACAGTATCCCTGTGTAGTCCAATTGCTAGGAATAATGAGTGGGACTGTGCCGTTGTGTTCCTATCATGCTTATGGATCCTAGCAGCAGCTGGCTAGCCACCATGTGGACAGAATGCAGGACCAGATGGACTCTGGCAATGCATCTTTCTGCAGCATTTGTTTTTCCACATCCGCTTTACAGACTAGTATATATCTATCACCCCCACCATGCAGAGTAGTTTCATACTAGCAAATGATGCAATACTACGGTGCAGTTTATCCCATGATTAATGAAACAAAGAATGATTGTGCCTGGAAATAGAAGTTATTTCTGTTTACCTTATGTTTGTTTGGATGTTTTCTGCTTTGCAATGAGTAATTAGTACATAAGTTAGCCTGCCCTGAAACCCATATCCCCTTAACCTGCCTGAAGCATTTTTGGCATTCACAGTTCAAGTCCAAATGACTACAGTCTTCCTATTATAGACAAACACTGTAAGTGAAGGCTGGTGCACTTCTCGCAGCCCTGTCTAAGCATCTCAGAAGCATGTGGGGGTTGATGGTAGGCCTTGTAGAGGTTCTCTTCTTGAAAACGAGCCTTCATGCAGAGTCTGTAATCTGAAAAGGGACTTCCGCAACAATACAAAGCATGCATATTCCACCATGCATATTTTTCCACTTAGAGGCACATGTGTTCACACACAGCTCCTGCCATATGAGCTTTTGTTGCAACAGTCACACATTCCCAGCTATACCTGTGGGAAACCCTGTAAGTATGTACCAGTCTTGTAGCTTTTTATTGCAGTAATATTTTCCTTTAATTGTCAAAGTATTGCATATAAGGAGAAATGTAAGGAACAACTTAGAGACTGGGGAAGCAACACATGCATAGCATAGGGGCTTCTGCTATTTTCCGATAAGCCCGAAAGCAAATATTTGCTTATACATTGCTGTGTAATCTGAAGCTTACACCTGATGTGCTCTGTTTGTCTTCAGTGAGGAACTGGAAGAGAAAGGTTATGGTTTTCATTAACTTAAAAGAATTTCTGCATCATACTCTGCAAAATGTAATTACAGTAGTTCACTATTAATGTAACATTACTGCAGTAAATGGAAAGGTTTTCATGATTAATTATTTTGTGGTGACATTAGAAACATTTTTCAGTTTAAGGTCAGAATCTTATGGGTTAGCCTGTTTTTCTTGGTAAGTTTTGTGAAAAACTCATTTTTCCTGGAGTTGGCTCCATCTGACATTTTCTTATTGTCCACCTGGCTTTTAGAAAACCAGAAAAGCATTGCTTTGTTTTCGCTAAATATAAAAATTGAATACACTTACTCATACTTAGAGCAGGCACATTGAGATCAGTGAGACTTGTTTAGTCTTTACAAAGTTAAGCCCCATTCATTTCAGCAGGACTCCTCTAAGTATGACTAAGCTTAGAGCCAGCTTGGACCCTCAATTTGCATTCCATAAGTGGAAGGAGCTTCCTTTCACCCAGGGGGGTCTATCAAAAGTGCAAGTCTCCTTCCAGAAGAAATCAAAAGATCCCATCCAATATGTTGGGATATCTTGTAGAATAATCTGGGAAAACTATCCCTGGGAATACACCAGCCATTCAGGTCCAGATGCTGGTCCTCTGTATCATGGAGACATGGATAGATGAGACTGGTGGAGTAAATCTTTCCCTGCTCTGTTCACTAGGGTTCTCCATGTTGCAGCAAGCAAGTTCTGGGGGCCAAGAAGGAAGCATTGCAGTCATTTGTTGTAATTTGATTCTTATGTCCAGATGCCTGGACAAAAGATTTCTTGCTCTCAGTTATTTAACAGTGGCAATAACCAAGTGGTGTACACTCACTCTATTATACTACTGAAATTAAGAAAGTGGGGTAAGAAGTGTAACCAGGAATAGATTTCTGTGTGGTAGGATGGTGAACTCTGTTCAGTTTCAGTACTCTATTTAAAGCAAATCCCTGAGCTCAGAATTCTTTAATTTCACATTCTTTTTAAGGTAAATCTGCCAGTTGGAAGTCTGTCCAAGGATAGGATTCTTGCATTAACTTTACTCTGTATTTTCTTACAGAATGCAGGCTTTACTACACTTAGATAACAATGTGTGTGTTCAGTGATGACTTTTTGCATACAGTTCTTGGTGTTGGGCGACCGAGACAGATTGGGGATTCTGTTGGTGTACCGTGCACCCTTCTGCCCAACAGTCTCCCTGCCTGAGCTGACGGAAACGGTCTCGGACCTGGTGTTGAGGACCCCCAGGATGCTGGTCCTGGGGGACTTCAATATCCATGCCGAGGCTAGTTTGACCGGGGCGGCTCAGGACTTCATGGCTTCCATGACGGCCATGGGGCTGTCTCAACATGTCACCGGCCCGACCCATGAACGTGGACACACTCTGGACCTGGTTTTCTCGACGGGGCAGGAAGAGGGTGGTCTGAGGGTGAGGAATTTATGCTTGACTCCCCTGTCATGGTCAGATCACTTCCTAGTGAGGTTTGTGCTCGAGAGCGACATCTCCCTCTGCAAGGGTGCAGACCCGATTGTGTGGGTCCGCCCCCGGAGCCGGATGGATCCAGAAGGATTCCTGAAGGCTCTGGGGGAGTTTCCGGCTGACAAGACAGGTGCTCCTGTCGAGGCTCTGGTTGAACTGTGGAATGGGGAGATGACCAGGGCTGTAGACACGATCGCTCCTAAGCGTCCTCTCCCATCGGGCAGAGCCCGCTCTTCCCCTTGGTACACTCCAGAATTGAGGGCAATGAAGCAGGTTGGGAGACGGCTAGAGCGTAGGTGGAGGAAATCACGTGATGAATCTGACCGAACACACTTAAGAGCCCACTATCGGGCCTATGCTGTGGCGGTGAGGGCGGCGAAAAAGAGACACTTCTCCGCTTCCATTGCCTCCTCACAATGCCGTCCGGCGGAGCTCTTTCGAGTGGTGCAAGGCCTCGTTCACCCAGGGCCAAAGGAAGAGCTGATTCCACCCTCAAAGGCCCGCTGTGACGACTTTGCCGAGCATTTTAGGGAGAAAATCGCTCAGATTCGTCACGAGCTGGATTCCACTATTGATTCAGAGGTTTTAAGGGAGACACCAACGCTACCGTCTGGTCCAGAATTATTGGATGAATTTCAGTTATTGCGGCCCGATGATGTGGACAAGGTGCTTGGACGAGTACGTCCTACCACTTGCCTTCTGGACCCTTGCCCGTCTTGGTTAATAAAGGATTCCAAGCACGGGATTGGAACCTGGATCTTGGAAGTGGTTAACGCTTCTCTGAGGGAGGGTCGGGTGCCTGCTCCTTTAAAGGAGGCGGTAGTCCGACCGGTCCTGAAGAAGGCGTCACTGGATCCAGGGATGGCCGCTAACTATAGACCAGTGGCCAACATCCCGTTTCTGGGCAAGGTGTTAGAGCGAGTGGTGGCGGGACAACTCCAAGCACTCTTGGATGAAACTGATTATCTGGACCCATTTCAGTCCGGCTTCAGACCCGGGTACGGTACTGAATCTGCCTTGGTCGCCCTGTACGATGACCTGTGCAGGGAGAAGGACAGGGGGAGTGCGTCCCTGTTGGTTCTCCTGGACCTCTCAGCGGCTTTCGATACCATCGACCATGGTATCCTTCTGGATAGGCTGGCGGGATTGGGGGTCGGAGGCACCGCTTTGCGGTGGTTCCGCTCCTATCTCAACGACCGATTCCAGAAGGTGGTGTTGGGGGACTATGGCTCTGCGCCATGGCAGCTTTGCCATGGGGTACCGCAGGGTTCCATTTTGTCCCCTTTACTGTTCAATATCTACATGAAACCGCTGGGAGAGGTCATCAGGAGGTGTGGGCTGCGGACCCATCAGTATGCTGATGATACCCAGCTCTACCTCTCGTTTTCCACCAATCCAGGTGAGGCAGTGGCTGTACTGAACCGGTGCCTGGCCGAGGTAATGGGCTGGATGAGGGCCAATAAACTGAAGCTCAATCCAGACAAGACGGATGTCCTGTTGGTTGGCGGTTCGGGCTTCGGAGAAGGTGACCTGAACCTTGTCCTGAATGGGGTTGCACTCCCTCCTAGGGACAAGGTCCGCAGCTTGGGAGTGCTCCTCGACCCGGAGCTTTCACTTGAAGCTCAGGTGACAACAGCAGCGAGGAGCGCTTTCCTCCAGCTTCGGCTGATTCATCAGCTGCGCCCCTACCTGGAGTACGACTGCCTTGCAACAGTGACTCATGCGCTGGTGACTTCCCGTCTTGACTTCTGTAACGCGCTCTACGTGGGGCTACCCTTGAAGACGGTCCGGATACTTCAATTGGTTCAGAATAGAGCTGCCAGGCTGCTGACGGGGACTGGACGTTATGTTCACATGACACCAGTTCTCCGTCAGCTTCACTGGCTCCCCATTGAAGTCCGGGCCCAATTCAAGGTGTTGGTAATGACCTATAAAGCCCTAAACGGCTTGGGTCCTGGTTACCTGAAGGAGCGCTTACATCCATATTTGCCCAGTCGCCCCCTGAGATCGGCGGGAGAGGCCCTTCTCCGGGAGCCCTCCGTGAGAGAAATTAGGAGGGTGGCTACTCGGAGAAGGGCTTTCTCAGCGGTGGCGCCTAAGTTATGGAATGCGCTCCCCAGAGAGGTCCGCCTGGCGCCGTCGTTATTTGTTTTTCGGCGCCAGGCTAAGACCTTTTTATTTAAGCAACATTTTAAATGCTAAATACAATTGAATTTTATCTGGCCAGGGCGGCTTATTTTATAATGTGAGTTTTAATTAAGATTATTTTATATGGATTTTAACTTGTTTTATCTATGTTGTAAGCCGCCCCGAGGCTTCGCCGAATGGGGCGGCATAAAAATGTTTTAATAAATAAATAAATAAATAAATAAATAAATAAATAAATAAATAAATAAATATGGTTGGTAGACACTATCTGGCCAGCCACAGAAGGCAGTAAATGATAATTAATAGTTTACTTTCTGTTACATCTTGATGGTACCCTTCGCCAGAGCACTTAATGTTTTTAGACAATGGATAAAATTATGAGCCCTGGCAACTGCAGCTGTCAAAGCATTTCAAGACACTTAAAAATAATTCAGGAAGATGCGCAATATTATAAGATGGGTGCCTATATGTCTGCACAGTGGAGATGAATGTGCAAGATGCATGTGTCCATGTATGATGCACCAATGCAGGCCCTTTTTTCGATTCACACTGAACGTGCTTAACAATTAATAGTGAGCTTTGAATCTCTTTTTAAAAACGTTTGCATGACCTCAGACTCTGCTAATTTCTTCTAATCATAGATCGGTTGCTTGTCATGTGAATAAACTGAAGTGGTAGCTTTCCCTCTGGAGTACTGAATTTTGTAGCAACAGCCTGTGAATAACCAAACAACGTATTTTGAACCCTCATTACTCCAGAGGGTAAGCAATGGTGTTACCTCTTGACTGATTATTTGCTTCTTTCATTTTACAGATCGGGGAGAGACAGAAAGTTCTTGTGACTGAAGAATCATTTGATTCCAAATTTTATGTTGCTCATAATCGATTCTACGAGCAGGTACAAGTTTACAATAAGAAGAAAGATGGCAGTTCTTTCTTTCTCTGTCTACTTAACTTTCTATCCTAACTATAACAAGCACATGATCAGCCCTCTCTAACCTGCTGCTGTCCAGGTGTATCTGACTAAAGATATGGTGCAATGACTAATTCAGCACAATGAGAGAACATCAAATATCGGAAAGGCTGATACAAACATTAATTCCTCTATTTGATCTATTTACTTTTCATTTTTAAAACAATATCCTTCATCTGAAAGTTTCCTTGTATCTGACTGACCCATATTTAGATGGTCTTCATATGCACTTCTGAGACTAGCAGTTTTGTGATCCGTGTCTGCTGGACAGAAATGGTTCATGTCTGATTACCATAAAATTCACAGGTGATTTTCAGCTATGCTGCTTGTTTATTTTATTTTTACACTGCACAATAGCCAAAGCTTTCTGATCAGTTCAGAGCAATTCACAAGGCACCAAACATAAATTTATCAATAAAATCCAGCATAGAATTTTGATATACAAAATTTTAAACAGCTACAATCATTTCAGTAACAACGAAGTTAGAACTGTTAAAGCAGGTAAGATGCCCAGTCGTGGGCATACAGGGCAGCTAACATGGTGCCAAAATTGATGATATTGGCACCAGGCAAGCCCCAGTGGGAAGATCATTTCATAACTAGCGCAGAAACAAACTGAGAAGGCCCTTTCCATTGCTGGCACCCTCTGAGTCTCTCTTACAGGAAGACCTCAGATACAGGTCTGGCAAGTAGATGTCTATAAGAGTAGATGAATTCCAAGTTGCATGAAAGCCAGTATTTTTACATGAACCATTATGCATACGAAAGTCATACTAAGCAACTCGTAAGCACAAAGAAGATGAAGTTAATAAATCAAAGGAGAGAAAATGTTATCATCAGAAATTAATGTTATTGTAGATAATCACATCTGGAGGATGTGCCTTTAAGATCCAGGAAGAAAAAGTAGATTTAATGTGGCACGGTTTTTGCCAAGATGATACTGAATTCTAAAATAATATATGTGAATATTTGGAGTTTGAATGTCACAGTTTTCTTCTTTTCTGGATGAAAATCCTGAGTACTTTTAAGTGTTCCAGTTAGAATTACCTTTCTGTATTTTTTTCAAGGTTTTGGTACCAAAGAGCCCTGCATTCATGGGTAAAATGGTAGAGGTGGACATTTTTGAAGCTGGAAAGCACTTTATGAGGGGGCAGCCCGTGTTGGATGCCAGCGTGTTCACACCATCTATTACACGGCCATTGGCCAAAGGGGAGGTTTCTGGTTTAACAGAGGTAAGTAAAAAAAAAAACCTGGAAACATTTTGCTTCAGGAAAAGGGGAGCTTTTTGCAAGCGTAATGATTCTAAACTGTGCTATTATTTACAGAATTTGCTGCAACTTGTTTTTAGAGGAAGAACCAGTGGTGTGTGTGTGTGGTGGGGGTTCCTCTCAGGCATTGCATATCACATTTGTACTTTTTTTGCACTCTATAGTACAGATTATATCCTTCAAACAAAGGTTAGTATCCAGTTGGGCACTAGTATTAGCGTGCATTATGTCACACTAGTGTAAACAATCTGAAATGCAATGTCAGTTGTCTTAGCTGGCATGATCTGGTTCTGGAGATCCTTGTGCCAGCTAACAGTACTGGCACTGCACCAGAGGTCTCTCTTGCTAGCTTTAGTGTCCGATTGGATACAACCCTTGTGTTACCAATGCTTAGCACACCATGGTCAAGCAACCATAATGGGTGGAGTCACATATCACAGTAAGATGTGGTGAGTTTTTACTGCCTTTGATCTGTTGCATCATCCAAATGCTGTCATGGTATGTCATTGTGGTTGGTTTAGTTTTTAGTAACTACAACTAGAAACCATGGTCTTTTCTATGGATACTCTTTATTGCAATGGCTGGCTGTGTCATCCAAACCTGGAAAACATAACCTCTTGCGGTATGATGACTAGAATGAGACAGTTTGGCAAGAGCCGCTGTTGGCCACTCCTGCGTGACTAAGAGGCATTCCCAATAGGGCAGTGGGTCCTGGATTGAGGATGCCCCTCTGGCTAGCAGGAGTGAGAATTTGGGGAGAGCACCACCTCCCCTGTGTTGCTGCCACTTGCAAGAATGCTGGGCTGGACACCTCACTGGCAAGTGGGAGTAAGAAAGGGGGCTGAGTGAAGAAATCAGCGGAGTGGGGATGCCCTCAAGCATGCTCTGCACCCAGCTGCTTCTCACCATCCCCTCACCCACTTGTGCACAGGAAGGGCCTCCCTGAGGGATGTGTGTCAAGGGGTAGAACTGGGGATTCTGCTGGTGTACCAAGCACCCTTCTGCCCAACAGACTCCCTGCC
Organism: Varanus komodoensis; assembly: GCF_004798865.1. Classification (NCBI taxonomy): domain Eukaryota; kingdom Metazoa; phylum Chordata; class Lepidosauria; order Squamata; family Varanidae; genus Varanus; species Varanus komodoensis. The sequence continues at coordinate 22,881,083 of NW_025335505.1, read as the reverse complement.
TGAGCTGACGGAGATCGTCTCGGACCTGGTGTTGAGGACCCCCAGGATGTTGGTCCTGGGAGACTTCAATCTCCATGCCGAGACTGGTCTGACCGGGGCGGCTCAGGACTTCATGGCCTCCATGACAGCCATGGGGCTGTCCCAACATGTCACTGGCCCGACCCATGAACGTGGACACACTCTGGACCTGGTTTTCTCGACAGGGCAGGAAGAGGGTGGTCTGAGGGTGAGGAATTTATGTCTGACACCCCTGTCATGGTCAGATCACTTCCTCGTGAGGTTTGTGCTTGAGAGCGGCCTCTCCCTCTGTAAGGGTGCGGACCCGTTTGTGTGGGTCCACTCCCGGAGCCAGGTGGATCCGGATGGATTCCTGAAGGCCCTGGGGGAGTTTCCGGCTGACAAGACTGGTGCTCCTGTCGAGGCTCTGGTCGAACTATGGAATGGGGAAATGGCCAGGGCTGTTGACACGATCGCTCCTAAGCGTCCTCTCCTGCCAGGCAGAGCCCACTCTTCCCCTTGGTTTACACCTGAATTGCGGGTGATGAAGCGGGTTGAGAGACAGCTAGAGCATCGGTGGAGGAAATCACGGGATGAATCTGACTGAATACACTTAAGAGCCCATTATGGGGTCTATGCTGTGGCGGTGAGGGTGGCGAAAAAGAAATTCTTCTCCGTTTCCATTGCCTCCTCACAATGCCGTCCAGTGGAGCTTTTTCAGGTGGTACAAGGGCTGGTTCGTCCCGGCCCTAAGAAAGATCCGGTTCCACCCTCGAAGGCCTGCTGTGACGACTTTGCAAGCATTTCAGGGAGAAAATTGCTCAGACTCGTCACAAGCTGGACTCCACTAGTGATTCAGAGGCTTCTGGGGAGTTACCAATGTCGCCGTCTGGTCCAAAATTGATGGATGAATTTCAGTTACTGCAGCCTGATGATGTGGACAAGGTGCTTGGATGAGTACGTCCCACCACCTGCCTATTGGATCCTTGCCCATCTTGGCTAATTAACAACGCCAAGCATGGGATAGGGACCTGGATCTTGGAAGTGGTTAATGCCTCTCTGAGGGAGGGTCAGATGCCTGCCCCTTTAAAGGAGGCGGTAGTCCGACCGGTCCTGAAGAAGGCGTCACTGGATCCAGAGATGGCCACTAATTATAGACCAGTGGCCAACATCCCGTTTCTGGGCAAGGTGTTGGAGCGGGTGGTGGCGGGACAACTCCAGGCACTCTTGGATGAAACTGATTATCTGGACCCATTTCAGTCCGGCTTCAGACCCGGGTACGGTACTGAATCTGCCTTGGTCACCCTGTACGATGACCTGTGCAGGGAGAAAGACAGGAGGAGTGCATCCCTGTTGGTTCTCCTGGACCTCTCAGCGGCTTTCGATACCATCGACCATGGTATCCTTCTGGATAGGCTAGAGGGACTGGGGGTCGGAGGCACTGCTTTGCAGTGGTTCTGCTCCTATCTCAATGGCTGATTCCAGAAGGTGGTGCTGGGGGACTATGGCTCTGCGCCATGGCAGCTATGCCATGCAGTTCCGCAGGGCTCCATCTTGTCCCCCTTGCTATTTAACATCTATATGAAACCGCTGGGGAAGGTCATCAGGAGGTGTGGGCTGCGGAATCATCAGTACGCAGATGATACCCAGCTCTACCTCTCTTTTTCAACTGATCCAGGTGAGGCAGTGGCTGTGCTGAACCGGTGCCTGGCTGAGGTAATGGGCTGGATGAGGGCCAATAAACTGAAGCTCAATCCAGACAAGACGGAGGTCCTGTTGGTTGGCGGATCGGGCTTTGGGGAAGGGGACCTGAACTTAGTCCTGAATGGGGTTGCACTCCCTCTTAGGGACAAGGTCCGCACCTTGCGAGTGCTCCTCGACCCAGAGCTTTCACTGGAAGCTCAGGTGACAGCAGTCGCGAGGAGCACTTTCTTTCAGCTTCAGCTGATACTTCAGCTGCGTCCTTTCCTGGAGAACGACTGCCTGGCGACAGTGACACACGCGTTGGTGACTTCCTGACTTGACTTCTGTAACGCACTCTACATGGGGCTGCCCTTGAAGACGGTCCAGATACTTCAATTGGTTCAAAATAGAGTTGCCAGGCTGCTGACGGGAGCTGGGCGTCATGTTCACATGACTCCAGTTCTCCGTCAGCTTCACTGGCTCCCCATTGAAGTCTGGGCCCAATGCAAGGTGTTGGTGATGACCTATAAAGCCCTTAACAACTTGGGTCCTGGTTACCTGAAGGAGCGCTTATGTCCATAAATGCCCGCCTGCCCCTTGAGATCAGCGGGAGAGGCCCTTCTCCGGGAACCCTTCGTGAAGGATATTTGGAGGGTGAGTACTCGGAGTAGGGCTGTCTCTGCGGTGGCGCCCAACCTATGGAATGCGCTCCCCAGAGAGGTCCGCCTGGCACCGTCGTTATTTGTTTTTCGGTGCTAGGCAAAGATCTTTTTATTCAAACATTATTTTAATTGTTAATATTATTTATTTATATTATTTTTCAGGCCAGGTTGACTCAAACTGTATTATATTGTTTTATAATGTGCTTATTTATTTATTATTGTAAGCCGCCCTGAGGCTTCGGCGAATGGGGCGGCATAGAAGCCTTCTAAATAGAGATAGACAGACAGACAGGGAATCAACTGAGGGGTGCTGCTCCTTTCTGCAGCACTGCCCAGCTGATTTCCACCCTCTTTACTGGAGCATGAATCAGACACCCCTCCCTCCCTCCCTCCCACACCAGTGGTCCCACCTCGAGCAGAAAATAAGGGTACCTGAGCAGCTCTCTCGTCCTTTCTTCTGCACTTCAGGGTACAAGCCCTCTTTGTGCAGCAGAGACTGATTGACAGCCACAGTGAGCTGAAGTTGGGTCACAGTTGCAGCTGTCGAAGAGAAGAGCTTCCTCCCTCCCTGTGCTCTCTCCTGGGATATCTCCTGGAAGAGGGAAGGTGATGGCAGGAGCGGGAGAGTTACCATCATGAGCCTGATCAGCTGCCAGGCACATCAAGGTGACCCAGCACAAACTGTGGTGACCACACAGGGTTTCTTGCCTTGAAGATGTGCCATTGTCTGAGCTGTTCCATCCTGCTATTCATCACAGATACTGCAGACGTACGAATAATGAGATGCCATGTTACTGCTCATAGTTCTTGTTCACAAAGTACACCCACTAAGCAAGTTGTTACGTATTGTCAAGTCTGCAAGTCATGGCAGCCCTCCAAAATACCCGTTCCTAGACAGCCTGCTCAGCTCTTGTAATCTCAGGATCTCAGCTTTATGGAATCAATCCATCTCATAGTTAGTCTCCCTTTTCTTCCGCCCTTGACTTTTCCTAGCAGGATTGTCTTTGCCAGTGAGTCTTGCCATCTCAACAGCTTCAGTTTTGTCATTATTGCTTCCAGTGAAAGTTCTGGCCTGATTTGGTCTAGGACCCACTTGTTCAGTTTTCTGTCAGCCCAGGGCATTCTCAAAGCCCTCTTCCAGCACCATGTTTTGCATCTTAGTCCGGTGTCTCAGCTTCACTCCATTCTACCTTGGACCACCCTGCTAGGAAACCAGACTAGTGAGGCAATCTGGCCTCCTGGTGGCATTGCTTTTGACTCCTCTGATGCTCTCAAACTCACTCACCACATTAAGGTGTGTATCCAAAAGGAATAAACATATTTAAGTGCTTATTAAAAGTTATCCTGTAAAAAAGCTGAGAATAAGAAGCCTAGAACACGATAATAAATCTGTCTGTATATTTTAGCCTTTTGTCATAAATGCTACCTTGACATGAACAGGCCTTTGTTTTGACAGATTACCATCAGATGGAGCAGGAAGTAATAAATCCTTAACTTGCATTAACCCTGGCTATTGGTTAATCCAGGTTAACAACTTTATTAACTTCAAGCAAGGCCTTATACACACAAGCCAAGTAATTTATGTGGCGTATTACCGCATTTAAGAAACAGCCCTTTTGCCAATAAACTGATTGCATTCTTATTTTGAGAATTCTTACTTGATTATTAGTTCATTATTCTCGACAAGTTGCATCTGTGTCCATCTCAAATCCAGCTTAGATGGTTCTAATCTAGTGTTACTCCTGTGTGGTCTAGACTACCTTTTAGTTTTCACTGATGACTGAGGTTTGTTAGATATGCAGTCTCATGCATACATAGGGACTTTTGCTCCCAGAGAAATATTACATGGAATAGTAATCTGAGTCTGTCTCAACTCAGTATAACTGGGCTCAGAGATAGGGGAGGCTGCTTTGTTTATTATTTATTCCATTTAGAGCATGCCTTTTTTCCACTTGCAAGGAACCCTGGCTTACATGATCCTTCAGTTCTCTGTTTTATCCTCACAGCAGCCCTGTCAAGGAGCCTAGACTGAAGGTCAATGACTGGCCACATTTATACTGTGCTGGATTCTGGGGACATGTTATGTCAGTACCCCAGAATCTCCACTGGGTTCATTTGGTCTTCTGTTCCCAATTCATTATACTGGTTTTGTCTAGAAAGCAATACAAGACTGTGGTGCTCAGAAATTGCCCCCTTCCCTCTGGGGTCATTAAGTTCATTCTTCTGGATGACACCATCTATGTCCCATATTCTTGGCGGTTGCTCGTCTGCAATGGAAATATCTTGGTTGGCATTTCACTGAAGCCAGAACATTCTTGAGGCACCAAGTGGCCTTCCTGTTTAAGATTCATTTTGGTGGCCATGAGTTAAGCCTGTTGGAGGTTATAAATGCATTTGGAGGACAGTCAGGTCTGTCCGGGAAGTGTGGAATAATTGAATGAGGAGCCTGGGATATAACTCCCAGACAGGACAGACAAGAACCAGACAAACAAATCAGACCGGACTGGATAACACATGAAGGAAGGAAGCCAACATACAGAACAAGACAGAACAAGAAGAGGAAAAGAAAAAAGAAGAAGGGAATAAATGAGTGGGTTCAGGAAGGCAGAAGATAAGTCACAGCTAATGAGCTCTGAGTCTGAACTGTTAGTAGGCAGCTAGCAGTTTCTTCCCACTTCCGTTTATGTTATCTGGAACGCAACAGCCAAAGAGACCAAAGCAATCAAACTAGATCCAGTTAAAACCTAATTTCAGAATGATCCTGACAGCATTCTAAGCTTTGTAACTTCACAGTAAATCACAAAGGGACTTTAAATAGCTTTTCAGCAGTTATTGCAGTAATTGAGAGCTAATCCCGTAAAGAGCTAGCATGTGACCATCACAGAGCTGGACCCATAAAGCAGATGTTAATGTAGATTCCATAAACACAAGCCCTAGTCAGGCTTTCTACTTGCCATGAGGAATGTACCCATGAAGAGAGGAACTCTCCTGAATCCCCTGGGATTTGAACTGTGTGGCGCTCCACAAAAACAGTTCTCCCTGTTCAGACTGCCAGCTTCCCTGCATGCAGGACAGCGGATGCAACAGCGCTGGTGAGGGACAGAGGTAAGGTTGGAACCTGCCTCTTCTTGCACGGTTGTATAACAGAGTCAGCAGAATGTCTGAATGTCCATCATTCATTATGAGAACATTTGGAAAGACCCAAAATTCACACATTCTCTGAGAGCATCTTGTAACTACTTGAGACATTTTTTAAAATTATTTTTAATTGAAAATGAGCCAAAGCTGCCACTGCAAGAAGTATATGAACCCAAGTATAAGAACCCATAAACTTGTATCCAGGGGAGAAGGGAGTGAAGGGTGTAGTAAGAGTAAGAAATAGGCAGAAATAATTATTAAAAACAACAGGAAGTATCTTTCAAGAGAGGCTATAATGCTTATATAAGCTGGGTGCATGGTTCAGGTTTTATGTTGCTAGATTTGTATGATTAGGACACAGAATAATCAACTCAAGTTGCAACAACCTAGATTCAGGCTAGATATCAGGAAAAATTTCTTCACTATCGGAGCAATACAACAGTGGGACCAGCTGCCTAGAGAGGTGGTGGGCTCTCCCACACTAGAGACATTCAAAAAGAAA